>NC_041380.1:64176511-64189790 GCF_002162155.2 Triticum dicoccoides | reverse complement strand
GAGGAGAGGCGGCCCCTGTGCGACGGAGCGATCCGCAGGGCGGGAGAAGGAGAGGCAGCCCCTGTGCCACGACTGCCGGGCAGATAGGCGGCGGCACAAAACGCACGAGAAGACCTATCGAGGGCGGAGAACCAGATCATCCTATCTATCGAAACCTGCAATCTGATGGTCTACATCCCTCCAGCATACTAAACACGTTTTACGCTTTAATTACCCACCATGCCATCTACTATCTACTACTCCTATAAAAGGAAGAAAGTGGCAGATCCAAACAATCTGCACCGTATATTTCTTAGATTTAGCGTCCCAGATTCATTCCTTGTTTAACACCAAGCCACTAACCACGTCTTATCGCTAAACGATTTGGGTGCCGAAAAATAAATCCCGTCCCGTCCCGATGCCCTCTCCCCACTCACGCCACCCCCGAGGCCGTAACCTCCCCTACCTCTTCCCCGTCTCACCTCGCCGCCGATACACGCCCCAACCGCCACGCCTGCCCTCCCAAACATCGCCGCCGTGCGCATCATCGCCGCCACACGCACGCAGCACCTCACATCACCGGGACCACAGCCTATCCAACTGGAGTTCCCACCGACCGCTCCACCGTCGGCCTGACTGTACGTCAGGGCGCTCGTCGCCGGCGAGGCACGCGGGACCTGCTGGTGCCGTTGGGGACTTGGACGCACGCGGGATGGCGGCCGCTGGCGAACGTGACCGCGCCTCAGACCGGGGCGCGCGGCGGCCCAACGACCTCTCTGCTGCCGCCTCCGCCCTCCTACGGCTGATCCATCCATGGGTACCTAGCCACCATGGCATCTCAATCCCTTCTTTTGTTGTTTGTTTTTCAGATTAATACGGATAGTTGTATGCTATTGTGGATAACCCAATCCCTCTACCTCTCATTTCCTTCGTCTGTTGTTTGTTTTTTCAGATTAATATGGACATGTTGTATGCTATTGTGGATAACCAAATATAGCAAAACTTTGGCCTCCTTTTCCTGTAGTTAGGCGACTTCAGGAGCATAGCAACACAACGGGAAGGTAAGCAACGAAACTTCAAATGTATGAGTTGCTTGGACTGCAAATGCTTGGACTACAAATTTCTGAAATCCTCACTAATCAGGAATTCAATATGTCCTCATAAAATTTCAGGAATCCTGATGGCAGCTGTTTGTATGTGTGCCTAAACATCTATGCTGGTAAATTGTTGGTTAGAGAATCCAAAATTGCTTTGCTTGTTCTCTGAGTATAGATGACCGTTTTAGTGTTGAAATTTAGATCTTGGCTATTGGTTTACAGTTTGCTGCCAATTTCTTCTGTGTTCACACCTTGTGTACATCCAATACAACGAGCGGTGAATCAGCTTTAGTTATAGAAACATATATCATGCGCTTTTTTTTAAAGATTTGATCTGGATAAGTGAGGGCCTTGGGACACAATGAAACAATAACAATATCTAATATCTGGTGGATTGTCTTCTGCAGGAATAATGAATATGACTAACCCATTTCTAGAATCTGCAGCATCACTAAAACTCTGAATCACATTGGCCTGTGCATCAAGTTTCAGGAAAACATGATGAGGTAAATAGAGAAACTTTCATGGATATTAGATGGCAGTTACACATACAACATTATTATTCTATCATAGCCTAAATAATTGGATTAAAGTTTAGCCCTTTTGGAAGAAGAATAGGGATGATAGTAGGATTGATTTCTGATGTTAGAACTACTAATCTTAAAGTTGTTGACTGCCCTTTAATAACAACCCACACCTTCGCTATGGAAAACATATATTTGTTACCACATAGTAATAAAAATGGTGTGCTTTAAACATGGTTGCTGCAAAACACATAAACGGAGATTGCACTGAGACACACATATATGAATTGTGCACATTGGTCTCGAGCTACAATTTGAGTGCATGCGTTGCTTACGATGAACCGCTGAAACTCTTGCTTTCTCTCTATTCTGATGATAGAAGCAATGGCACATAGCTCACACTCCACTTTTATTTGTGTTATTGTGATATTTTTCTTTTCATCGAAATCTTGACTTTGGACATATTTGTTGTTTTTTTATATTGGTGCGACCTTGTCCGCCTTATATTATTTGGTGATTACAATATAAATTCCCGAGATAGTGCAAAAGTGGACAGTTTAGCCATTGAATAGTAATTATTCTACTGAATTGCAATGAAACACTCTTCGTACTTCTTGGACTACTACATGGCATGATCCTGAGCGTTATTACCTTGCTGCTGCCTCATGGAATTTCTTGTGTGCCACACTGCATGATCCTGAGGTTAGCCTCAACATAGTTTTATGATTTTCTTTTTTGTGCCTTTGGAGCTCTTGTTTTTTTATGCTTTTCTTTTCCAAGTTTCGCAAACGATCAACCCAAATAGGTAATTTTTGTTTTACTGCTTTAGGAGTACTCGCTATGTGTCAACGGATAACTGAAGTCTGGTTGCGTCTATGAACACTTGGAGATTTTGTAGTACTTTTTCCCAGGAGATAAGCTAGCATGAGTAGTAGATGACCAACAGTAACTAATTGCATTTTTTGCTTGATGGCCTTATTGTCTTGTAGGAAGGCCTATGCACCCCCTCCCGACAATTGACACGCTGCATCTCACCTGGCCACCCCGCATCCCCTTCTGAGATTGCTTCTCCCATTGAGAGTGAAACTGTTCTATGAAATTTGAGATGTATATACATTCAGATGAATGCAGTTTCATCCATTGCTGAAAGAAATGTGATATCCAATTTCAGGTTTTCTGAAGCCACGATCAGCTAGGGATTGGATAGCAGAAGCATGGCGTGTATAAGATCTGAACATTGAAGACATGCAATGCAGCTCAATGGTATGCCTTCCTCGGTTCCTTGTAATCTTTGAAGCCTAAATTCTGAATTGTTTTTTTATACAAGCCTAAATGTTCTTACGTGTTACTGCGTTTGTACAAGACAACATGAGTACAACTTCTACAAAAGTATTTTGGACTGTTTTGTGTGCATCGGGCAACGCATACATTAAGCTGTCGCCATTGCCCATCATCTCATAAACTATTATGGGAAGTATGGTTTCGTTTTATCCCATATATCAGTATATTAAGTATGTTACCTTCTATATAATGTTGGTGATTTGTCCATGGAAATATTTAATTAAACAATGTTTATCTTCTGCATCTTTTTTATATCTTTTTACCACGACAGGGATGGAGCTCTCGGCGATGTGGAGCTCAATGTCTTTCAGGTTGTTCTATATAGTGTTATTAGTGTTTTAATATATACTTATTTGCATAAGAAGTTTGCATATGTTAGTTATTCCTCTCGTCAAAGGAAATATCCTCCCTTCAATACAATAAATAAATTCAATGTTCATGCGCTAAATGAAAATCGTTAGTTCATTATTACTACATTATTATCAGCTATTGATTTTGTAGTATTTATTAATTAGTAGTGCTTCACTAGGATGAACATGTATTTTCTTCTCCGCAAAAGAATGATTTTTCAATGGTTTTTCCGGGCTGTTTATTTTTCAGAAATTGTGACCTGCTGAATCCTTTTTCCCTTACTGCACACATGCACATCATTTTAATTTTGTGTGCACTTCCCAACTTGTTAGTGCCATCGTACCATGTTTGTTAGTCATGCTTTACTTATTATTTGGGCACCTTGGGGTAACATCTTGCAAATGTTTGTTCAGAATGGTGAATACATGTTCAAAAGCACTCGAAATCATATTACCTTTCATTATGTTGGAAGGAAAAAACCTTTAAAACTGGATATATGTTTCTTTACCCTGGAAAAGCACCAGTTCAGCAGTTGATTTTTCCAAATGCATGTCCTCAGCATAGTAGTTTTGCAGGATATAGGCAACGATCGATACTTGATAGAAGACATGACAAGGCTCCCTGACTTACATGCTTGCCCCTGGCTGTGATGTCACACGGACATTGCTTTGGCGCCAGCTCATTCCACATTCTGGAAGTGTGCACTGGTGTAAGAACGCTGACACTTAAAACTATCCTTAATTTGTTTATATCTTTGTAAAGCACTTATAATGCTTGAGTTATCAGGTTAGTGACATAAAAACAATACGCACTTGCACTTTCAGGCATACCTAGACTTGATTGCCAGTTGCTCTACTCTAGGTGTTGGTTTAATACTAATACCTTGTCTTCAAACTTTAACCGTGGAAATTATATGGCTCATGTAAGTGCTAATACTTTCATCTTCAAGTTTAGCAAAGTGACGTACTATTTTCTAATGTATGTGAGGATATATGGTGCTTTATTGCCTGGCAGGCTCAATCTTGATGACACAATTAGAGTAAGTACTTGGAGAAAATTTTATTAGTTACGATATCTTTTTTAAGAGGTTTCATTGACAGTGAAGTCCAAAGGTAGAGCTGAACATTATCATGCTTAAGAATTTATGTGACTTCTATAATAGTGTTTGTCGTACCAGCTCTTTTACAGAACAAACATATTTTCTGTAGTATCCTAGCTTCAAACTATTTCCCGGTGTTCTTTTGTAGATTGTGCTGATGCATGACGAAGTACTCAGTCAGTCTGATAATTTATCATTCATCTCTTTTTCGCCATGAAATGTATTGGTTAATCTTACAAAGTTGATATGCTACTCACTTCAGGCACAGACTCCATGCCCATCGAGTTGCATTTGTGATCAGCCAACACATTGTAAAACTGATAAACTTGTGCTCGATCGCCTCCAAGAAGTAGAAATTAGTGAATTATCAGGAACTGAACATGAATGTGATTTTGTGCAACGGCTATTCAGTTGGGCAACAACCTTAAAAAAGTTGACAATATCTTTTCATCACTCGATCACGAAAGCAAGGCCAAGGGGTTGTTCCAGATGTTATGAAGCTTGTCCACATTGGAACTATGTATTGAATTTTATGTGCACCGCTGCTTGGTGGGGAAAGTTCTATATGTTCCTGGAGATTAAAACACTGATTTGTCAATTCTCTTCGCAAGATTCTGGTTTGTGTGGTCCTGTTGTTCGCATGCTCGGGAGTCAGGAGTGGTGACGAATTCATGTTGTGACAATATGTCGATGTTGTTGAGACTGTCTTTCTAGGACGCGTGTGTACCTCTGTAATCTGTATGAAACTATGGATTCTAATTAATTTGCTAAAATAGTAGCTGCTTACCCTGATTTCTAATAGCATTTGTTAGGTGGGGCGCATTGCTGTTTATTAGTTGAATGGTGATTTCTGCTGAATTTCTGTTATTGTAATGGTATATGTGACTGTAAGTTCATTCTTTCGATATCATTTGCTGGAATGTGTAAAGGTATGGCTCTTTCATGATTTGAACCTTGCACCGGTAGGGTATCCACAACACTATGTATGATCTAAACAATGGGTGAAAATATTTATTGGAGCATTTGTTTCAAACAAATGATTTTTAGCGTAAGATATTTCTAATATTTAAGTATGCGTGATGTATTTTAGATAGTACTGTCTTAACATTGTGTGCCTGATTGTTATTGAAATTAACAAAATATTTAAAATTATAGTGAAAATGTACAATCTCCAATAATACAATGGGTATTAATATTTATATTTGTTAAGACATGTGTTGCACGTGTCGCTTACTAGTGAACATATACGGCAATTCTATTCCAGTTGTGAGTACGTACGATACTATTCCAATTGTGAGTACGTACGATTCCAATCACTGCAATTACCCATGTTATAAATTAATAACATTATTATTAAGAAAGGACTAATCTACCCTTACATCCAATTACTAAAATGTCTTCAAGAGAAAAAAAACAAGGATCAATAATGACCATTGGATCACCTATATACTACCCACTATTTATAGGAGTATGATGCACCGTAAAATGTCTCTATTAATAGTCCTCTTGAGTGAAAAGAAAAAGAAACGATTGGATCCGGCGTTTTGCAAAAGAACAAATTTCACATTGGAATCACCGGCCCCGTTCCTCGATCCGAACGATCTAGCAACTGGCAAGGAGGATTTCTGTGCGTCTATACAGAATCGCCAAAAAAAAGAAAACGAAGAAAGTTCAATCGATCTTTTTTTTCGATCAAAGGGGAGCACCCCCCGGCTCCATTTTCATAGAAAACAAAACCCAACACGCATACAGGTCTTCTGACAACGACACCAGGTTTCAAACAGTGACAAAGTATTGGCAACAACTGCCACTAGCAAAGAGTTCGATCGATCTTCTCTAGGCAAATCAAACGGAAATACTGCTGGCAACATGTTAGGCCCTGTTCGGTTGTAGAGGATTAGATCCTACAGGGATTGAGTTGACCCCGGTGGGTTTAATCCCTGCCACCTATAAACCATTGGATTAACAGTCTTGATAAGTCTGACAAAATTTTCTTTTCAGGTTTTTTCCTTTTCTCTCTTGCATGTAATGTCATTTGACTGAGACTTGATTAAATCTCAAGCGACGAGATCTAACCACACCCTTCGGTTAAACCCTGCCACAGTTTTTTTAAACGAAGGCAAAAGATTTGACTCGTTGATTAATTAAGAAGAAGAAAATTGTCCAGTTAATTTGCGAAAAATAGGACGAACACGGGTACAAACAACCCATAAATAAGGTCATCTAAGATACTACTATATGATACTTACGAGCAGCCTAATGAACCTATGACCCCCAGGTTTATTCTTCATTAGATATTACTCACATAAAAATTGTTGTTATTACTTTTATTTCACTGTTCTATATTATACTATTCATCACTATTTGCTTTTAATCTTGTAACTCGCAAGATAAAGCGATTGACAACCTCCTTTTTACATTGGGGGCAAGCAATTGTCTTGTTTGTGTGCAGGTGCTGTTTATTTTGGGAGCAAGCAATTGTCTTGTTTGCACTATACAACCTAGTCATGACAATCAACATAGGGCTAACTTTGTCAACATACCTCCCCATCCAAATCGCCTAGACAACTTGGCAAGTGGGTGGCAGGACCTAGCCAAACCAGAGGACAAAGACATGCCAGGAGTGTTGGCGATGGCATACTTAACGCCCTAGAGGTCCATGCCCTGAAGGGAAACCTAGACCGAAAACCAAGACACCCCAAGCTCCAACTCCGTTGACTCTGTGAGAAGCTAAGGCGACGCCTTGATGAAGGACATGACGTCGTGACACCACCGCTGCTTGTTCCAGCGAACCAGAACAAGGGTTGCCCCCGGCACTCGAGAAAAGACAAGATCAAGATCAAAACGGAACTCCCAAGAGGAAACAGCACCCGCATGCGTCGTCGCTACGAGCTGCCAGCCATGTGGAAATTTCGCCCCGGCCATGAGACCACCAGAGCGGAGACGAGAGAACAAGCCGTCGGCTGGGTGCACCACTGCAGGAAGGAAAGCCACACCCATCATCAACGCAGGTTGGCGACACCGGGCGCCGCCAGCCTCTCCTTCACCAATGATGGCCACGGCCGGTCGTCAACGCCTGACTGACCAGATGTACCGCAACCCAGAGCCACCGCCCTGGGATCCGGGAGCCACCACAGGCCAGAGCCCACCAGGCTCCCACCACCGCATGCGCCGATAGTCGGGAAGACCCGACCTTGACACTGCCAGCCACGACTCTGGGCCTAACCCAGACCACCACACCATGACCTCCCCGCAAACCACCACGCAACCACAGCACAGATCCTTGCAGACCACCACGCTAACAACACCATGACCTCCCTCACCACGACGGAGAGGAAGGGAGAGCAACTCCGGAGCGCAACCCCCATGCACAGGGCTGCCGACGAGGGCCCGAACCGCCACCGCCCCTAGCGGAATGGATCTGGGAAGGGGACGCCCCGATCCGTCACGACCGGGAGCCACGGCTGCCCACCACGCTACCCCTGTAGCCGTGGCAGCGCAACAACCGCCGATAGCTCCTGGGGCCGCCGCCCCAGCTTCCTGGCTCTACTGACGTGCATGGCACCCAGGGTCACCAGTGTGCACTAGTCGGAGGTTTCCCGAAAAAAGAGGCGAGGCGAGCCCGCCACCGCCATCCACCGGACGAGCTTTGCTCGCCGGCTTCCTCCGGCGGCGGCAGGAGATGGGCGAGGAAGATGGGTTGAGGGCGGCGGCTAGGGTTCGCCCGAGCCGGCCCCCTAGAGGCAGCGTGAGCGGAGGGGAAGTTCTCCGTGTCGGTCTTGTATGACTTTATTGCCGCCGATATGTCAATTTTTATCCTTTCTTTTGTCACACAGTTGGTATTTGGTTGTGTCCATCTTAATTATGTAGGATCCGAGTGTTGCTCATCATGTTTTTTATCCGCTAGATATTCTGAGTTAGAAAAAACAAACTTTATCGAAAAACTGTACTAATATGATATCCAAAAAATAAAGCTTTTGACCCAAAAAATTTGCACATATCAAACCACTATTTGTACCTCTAAGACAACAATATACATGGAAATATGTACTGTACGCCATTTGTGTAGTAGTACACTTAACTTAAAACAAATAGCGTAACTGTTCACTTGGGCAGCAGGTACTGAAACTCATAGTCGTATGGGATCACCTCCACGACGTCTTCGACCTTGAGATGCCCCCTCAAGCAGTCCACCATGGATTTTCTGAGCGACCAAGATGTGGGGAGCTGCTCACAGATCCACCTGAGCAGGGACTCCATGTCCTTGGCAAAGTCATGCATGTTGGAGTGTATCAGGCTTGGGATCATCAGCCTCCTCGTCGAGGTCACCACCAGCGACGCCTGCAGGTAGTCCAGCTTCGCCTTCTCCAGTTCCGCCATCACGCGATCCGCCTTGTATATCCGGAGCTGCATGGAACTCAAAATTAATATGCATGTGCAGCACCAGATTCACTCCGCTCATGTTAGATTCAATGGAGATTTTTCCCCGCAAAAAAAAAAAGATTCAATGGAGATTTCAAGTATTTCTCTTTCCTTCATAATTCATTTATATTACTAAAAAAACATAATTGATTTATTAGTTGTGTTAGGAGTGGATGAACTTACTGCCGGAGAAGATCTGATGCCACAGCACATCCCGAACAGAATGTTGGGCTCTGAACTGTTCAATCCGTAGAGACTCCTCACTTGTTGCTCTTCGACATCGACGTCGCATTTCCAGAATTCCTGCGGTGTTTGTTTGTTGATGAGAACAACACATTCTTGTTGTGCAGGTGCAACTGAAAGCAAAAAACAGAAAACTACCAAAATGCTCACTTCTTTCACACTGGATGGCTGCCTCAAGATGAAATTCTCTATTACCAGAGGATTGAACTTTTGCCCAGAAACATTGATCGTTGCCTGAAAGGGAGGAAACAACCCACACATGTTAAACTTTCTTTACACCAAAATAAATTCTTTAAGCGAACTACTGTACCTTGTTCTTCAATGCCAGCAGCTTTTCAGAGTTCGAGGGCAAACCATGCTGCAGAATCCCCTGGATCATTCATTCAAAACACGAAGCTCAAACGGCGGATACCAAAAATCTTTAGCTCAAAGAAATGCATCCGAAGATCTCTCAAAATGTACATACGTGCATGATGCATGTGTTGTATATGTTGAGCCAGAATGCTAGCTTCTGCTGGTGCGTCAGAAACCTTAAGTCCACCTGCTGCAAGGCCTCCAACATCTCCCTAGCAGCACCAGACAACACGACCAAAGAAATTAGTACTTCTAACAAAAAGCAAGAGATGATCGAAACTGTCAAAAATGAACAAATGGATTTACTTATTCACCTCAGCTTGGTGAGCAGAGGGGAGCCGGAGAACCCTCGGAGGTCGAAGGCGCTGGAGGTGAACCTGACGAGATTCTTGTAGGGGCCGATGTCTCTGACCATGGAGTCCTGTATCCCGAAGATGCCGTAGTGGTCCTGCTGCCCCCTGTCCTTCTCCTTTGCGGCGCCAGCCGCCACGTTCAGCGCCGCGTCGATCCTGAAGCTCCCCTGCAGGTTCCCGGACCTGGCGAGGTTGCCGGACTTGTCCATCTCCGCCGCCCGCGACGACCGGAGCAGCCTGATGAAGATCACCGCCAGGCATTTCACGATCCTCTCCGACAGCTTGTTCGGCAGGGCCTTGCTCTGCTCGTCCCTCTTCGCCGTCGTCGGCGGCGGTGACGGTTCTTGGGTGACCTGCGGAGGTTTTTGGTCTGCGCCATTCGATTGCTTCTGGAAGGAGCAACGTACAGAGCATAAACAGAGCATGATTTTCACTGAGCAGTGTTGCATAGATATATGTCAGATTGGTGGTTACCTTGTCATGGGAATTCCTTGGCGGGGGGCCAAAGCTGTCATCGTTGAACTTTGGGCTGACGGCGCCGGCTCCTGATCCTCTGGTCTGGTCTCTGGGGCTCCTGTCCGGCTTGTCGTCGGCGGCCAGATGGCGCTGGAGGTACTCGGCGTTCATGGCCTGGCTGATGAAGAACATGGACTTGATCTCCGGCGCCACCTGATCAGCCGGCTGACGAGTCAATGCCGCGTATGCCGCCGTACCGTTGCTGTTGCCATTTCCATTGCTGGTATAGACACTTGGCGAGTAGGAGGAGGCATAGGCGGTGGTCGCCATGGACGCCCGTTGCTGCTGCGCGGTGGTGATTAGGTCGCCCTTCATGGTGTGGATCTGCGACTCGAGCCGCGCGATCTCTTCCTCCACGAGCACGAGCTCGGCGAGCAGCTGCTTGGCCTTCGCCGGGATGAAGGCCGGGATGTTGAGGAGGACGGAGCGCGCGGAGGAGGGGGAGGCGGCGGTGGTGGTTGGGTGCAGGGCGCGCTCCAGGATGTGGTGCACCGTCTCCTCGTTGCTCAGCTGCTGCTTCAGCTCCGCCACCTGCACCATTCCCGCACATTTTCAGTCTCCAAACCGAAAATTATTCATGCCGATGCATTGCACAAGACGATTCTTAGGTGGGCATGCACCTCGTGCTCAAGATCCATGCGCCTCCGATTGTGCTGTTGCACGCCGTTGCCTGTCGTCGTCGTCGTCGTCGTCTGCAACTGAACCATCATCGTCCATGCAACAAAAGCATCAGCAAGTACGTGACTGGACCGGGCCATTGCCAATAAGTCAGGCTGGCCCATGCTAATCTACGCCTTGCCGCGCATGGGCCGCGGGCTGGTCCAACCAAATTTACGCACTGCCCGAATTAAAAGAGGAACTTGCTCCAATTCTCGATCGAAAACGCAAAGGAAACCACCTGACTGACATGGCAACGGAGTGCATTGATTCTAGCAGTACTGTGCAGTGTGCACTCACCGGAGGAGGAGGAACAGTCGGGTCGGCGGCGAGCTGGTAAGCATGGCGAGTCCTGCGGCTCATCGGAGTCGGAGCCCGCACGGCCACGTACTCCATCTATCGATCAACCCGCACCGACGTCGGACGGCGGGCCGCCGAGATGGAATAGAACACCTGGCCGGACAGCCGTCGCAGCAGCTAGCGGCGGCCGTCGACGGCCAAAGGGAGACGCCGAGCCGGGGAGAAGATGAGAAGCTGCTGGGCAAGGCCAACAAGTAGCAAGCTAGCTTCGTTGCCGTAGGGGTGCATCCGTGTGAGGAGGTAGAGGGAGAAGCCCGCGGAGGAAGAAGAGTAAGAAGAAGTGAGGATCGGTTGGGAGGGGCCTATCGATCGACCGGCGACGGGTGTTGCTGGTGTAGGCTGGCCGCGGGGCCACGCATGTAACCGCAACGCGGCGGTGCCGGCCATGGTCGCTTTCACTTGGTGAATGCTGAGTGATTCGGTTGGTCAGGTGGCGATGGATGGGGATCGTCTACTCTTGTCTTGCCTTGTAATCTACTGAAAAACAAGAATGGTTTCCTAGCTACCCCCTGTCCTACATGCAACCAACGCCGCACCTTGGAAAGGATGAGTGCGAGTGAAGGTTTAACAAGGGTTTATAGTGCATCGGTTGGTGGCCCGGCCGGGTCGGTTGGACGGCGACGCCTCGCCGTTTTCACCACTCGCAGGATTGCCCACGGATATGATACACGGATTTTCTCTGGTTCTCGTATGACCTAACGAAATCTCGCTCAACCTCCCTATCGTATGATTCCACGCGGAGGTTCATGTGGATTGTTTTATTCTTGGTTTCCTTTCTCGTTTGATTGATTGATTTACGTTTTTTTCTTGTTTTTAATACTTCCTCCACTCCTAAATATAAGCCTTTGTAAAATCTACACTCTAAAATGCATCTATATATATCTATATGTTGTCCATAGTGAAATCTCTACAAAATTATATTTAGGAACAAAGGGAGTACTGTCTTTTTCACGTGTAACTACAGTTGCACACGTTCGTCGGCTTCATAACTACGGTTGCACGCCATCAGCTTATGTGTAGGCAGCTATAACATCTCTCCTCGGGCCAAAAAAACATCTCTCCTCAGGGCGCACAAATATAATTGTAGGCTCGCCGGCTACGCATAACTACACTTGCGTATTTTCAAAGAAAAACAATGAAGAAGTGAAGAAAAATAAGTAAAAGAAGAAATAAAAAACAGTAAAAAGAAAGATCCTATGATGGCGTCACTAGAGTGAGATTGAGATGAGATAGGCACCGAATATTCACTTCTGAGCCCACACTCATATGCTCCCGTGAACAGTAAATTCAACAAAAATGCTAAAAAAAGAAAAATGTCCGAACAGTGAGTGAATAGTAAACTTTCTCATAGGTCCAAATTTGTTTATTTTTTGAGAGCTGCTCGGATGTCCAAACACCACCAAATTTGACATGGACATCAAGCATGGACATCTTCCATGACAAAATAAACTTAGACTTTTTTGAATTTTTTCTAGGATTTATTTTGAGTTTACTGTTCACGCAAGGGAGCAGATAAGCTCGGGAGACGATTCGCCCTGTCCTATAATATATTACCTTGCTCATGGCAACTTAATTTGATGATTATTCATCAACCTTTCTCGACTGATATTGTAACTATTTTCCTTTATTAATTTGCAATTGTCGTGTTTTCGAGGTAGATAAATCACAATGAACAAAATAAAGAAGATGGACGACAGATGATATAAGGGTGCTATTTTCTTTTTTCATGTTGTTGAAATAGCAACTTATGTGGCGTAGTAAAAGGGAACCACCCTTGGTATTTATAGACCTACTACACATACTTAGGGCTTAGAGCATCTCCAGCAAATCCCCCCTCCCCCCAAAAAAAAAAAACTCCCCCAATAATTATTTGTTGAAGCTTTACCATAATACTTTCCTGGTTATTGGAATGGACACTTTTGTCGATTCTCAATACCTAGCACAACCTGCACAACCACTTATTAATTTGATCTCTCTCTCTCT
>NC_041380.1:64166875-64176161 GCF_002162155.2 Triticum dicoccoides | reverse complement strand
GGTCAAGCCCCCCTCCATATAGGGGAGTCATGCTAAATTATTGGTGATCACCATAATCTAAGGGGATCTGTTGGAGCTCATTTTTAGGCACAATTTCGCAAACCAGAATTTTATTGAAGACTGGGGATCTGTTGGAGATGCTCTTAGGGGGTCAGGGGCGGATAGGCACGAGGAACACATGATCTCTCCTACTTAGAAAGGACGTAAGGTTTTGTCGTGCCCCCACCCAGACACACCTCCCATCCCCTCTATCCTTTTTTTCTCTCACCTATGATCCCAACCCCCTCCCTGGGTTTTTGTTTAAAAAATCGGCATCAAAAAGTATACCAAATTTGTTTGGTAATTGATTGGATGGTTTTCATCATAACGTGAAGGGCGAAATTCATGTGGGAGTTGTGGGAGTTTGTCCCATTCTTTGGCAATTTAGAATTTCAGCAATGCGTGTAGTTTTAACAGATCATCTATTCCAAACTTTTTACAGGTTTTCTTCCGAGCTACGACGTCAATCTGTACATGGTCACCACTACGGCGTGTGGACGCGCGGGGGCATATGGCCTTTGGGTGCAACATCTGGAAATTGTTGCACTAGTTATGTTCAATGATTTTGGTTGGCGTGTCAGTAGCGGATGAGCTATGCAATCTTGTTTTGACCACTCAGTTAGGGTTTCCCTACCTCTCGCCGGCGACAGGCTGGTCCGCCTCATCTTCTATTTTCCTTGGATCATGGAGGCGCGGTCGACCCCGGCCCTCGTCGACGGGAGGGCTCCGTTTTTCCTTGTTTTTTTGAGTTTCTTTAGGGTTTGTGCCTTGCTCAGGAAGACAAGGTGGCGACAGCTTCTTGAAGATGGAGTAAGGTCCTCCCCGCCTAGCCCTCGTTCCCGCGATGTTTCTGGCGTTGTCGAAGGGCGTGTGGAGGTCTGTCTCCGGCGGATCCATGGGATCCGGTCGGCGTTTGTTTTCGTTTGATCCGCTTGGATCCAATCTTCGTTCGTCTATGTGTCTGCGGGTTGGATCCTTCCGATCTAGGCTTCTCTTCCTCGACGGTGGTTGATGTTCTGGTGCGCTGGTCCTATGGGGCCTTAGCACGGCGACTTCCCAACTGTCTACTACAACAATGTTTGCCCGACTCCGATGAGGGAGGGCGATAACAGTGGCGCACCTTCGGCTCGCTTCAGTGCTTGTAGTCGTTGCTAGGTCATTTACGGACCTGGATGTAATTCTTACTTCGGGTATTTTTTGTACAACCTTGACAGTTGATGTATATGGTCACCACTACAACGTGTGGATGCATAGGGCATATGGCCTTTGGGTGCAGCAGTCTGAAAATGGTTGCACTAGTTTTGTTCAATGATTTTGGCCGGCATGTCAGTAGCGGATTATGTGGATGAGCTATATAATCTTGTTTTGACCTTTTGGTCGTATTTTGCTATAAATCTTTTGGTACTCGATGACTATGCCTTTTATTTTTTTGGTCTATCTAGGGCACATCTAGATGTGCTCTAGTTATTGCACATCTAAGTGACCCAATCAAACTAGAAAGAAAAGGAAAAAAGACTAATGAAAATGCTTGCACGAATCTTTACGTAAAATCAATGGCATAGGATTTAGACGTGCAATATTTAAGGCACATCTAGATGTGCTTTAGTAAAACTGTTTATTCTTATAAAATAATTGTGTGCATCATATGATGTGAGGTCGGCGTATCCCTTTTCGAAAGAAAGAAAAAGACATGCATGATACCTATGTGTATGCCAAGCAAAAGATATTAACCTGATAGCCACTTATCCGTTCGTACCAGATAAAGAGAGAAAAGCCATTGCTTGTAAATTAGACAATTCAACCTCCTAAGTATAGTTGAATAGTGATCGAATTGTGATGCAAAGCGTCGATAGTGGAGTACAGGCCAAGGGTGCTTCTACTGAAGCTCAAGTGGAGGTCGTTGGTCGAAAATAACACTTTCGATGCATCTAGGCTTATTCTTTGCACTTTTCAGCTCGCTCTCTTCCGCATGCATCAATTTCGTGCTAAGGAAGTGTCAGCATCGTCCATGTTTGAAAAGAAGGCCATAAATTAGCGAAAGAATTCTTTATTTAACACTATCTTAAAATTGAATTCCCTATTTAACGCTGGCAAAATATTTTTCCCCTATCTATCATTGACTCTAAATTTTATTCCCAATATATACACTTTCGTTAATTTTTTGAGCTAACAGTGTTAAATGGCGCCTGAAATGACAATACTACCCTTGGCACTAGTATATCACCAAAAATTTCACTCTTTTTTCCCGGTGCCTCTGTTTGTTTTAGAACGCTAATACAAATCATCGAAGGGCTGCATACGTACGTGCAAAAGCTAGCTGCTTGATTGATCTTGCTGCGGAATAGTGCACACACGTCTAGCTGTACGTGACGCACGTACATGTGAAAGGCTAGCTTGCTGGATCGATCAACTCCGCTCTCACGGCGTGCTACCACTGGCCCCGGCAGGTGCGGCACAGTCTGCACAACCTTTTGGCCACACCAACTCGTGTTATCCCACCTTTAAATATGACATAGAAATACAGAGGCAGATTGGCTAGATGTTTGAGGGCAAAATTGTCATTTCATACACCATTTAACACTGTTAACTCAAATATTGGGCACAAGTGTTATATTGGGAACAAAATTTAGAGTTGATGTTATAGAGGAAAGAAATATTTTTTCGGTGTTAAATAGGGCATCCAATTTTAAGACGGTATTAAATAAGGAATTCTCTCTAAATTAGCACTACCGATCAATCAGGCTCGGGACAAAAAAATAATCTCATCTGCTGCTGTTGTCAGTCCCAACGGGGACGTGTCGACCTTAGCAACACGTTTCTAAACTTCTTTTGCAACACGTTTCGAGTAAAGAAACCGGAGAGGTTGAGTTCATGCCAATAAAAAAAGCAAGAGTTTTGAACATTTATGGCATATAAGAAGGATAGTGGCATAAATATATGGACTTTGATAACTGGCAACCGTGTGCCAGTTAGCAAAACGTCCAACCCATATAAAAATAAAAAAGCAAAACGTCCGAACCATCCATCCGACGAGGCTTGAGTGCCAGTTTGTCTTTCCTGTTGAAGAACTCGAACGAGCCCTCCGCATCTGTCGTTCGATTCGGTACAAAAAAATCTGCCTTTGATGGGACTAGAACCTTGATAACATAGATAGTCGAGCGCAAATACTAGACCAAGTAACCAACACGCCAAGTCTTCTTTCTTGTTAGGTCAATGGAAATTAGCCATTTAACCCCTTGCACTACTGCCTTAATTTATAGAAAAACGATTCCTCTGACTTTTTTTGGTGCATCACTGGCGCTGCACTTAATGTGTAAATTTATGGAGGAACTTCTCTGCAAAATTTTGTTTTCTAGGGTATCTCATGAGGCTTTACAGAATGTGTATATGTGTCGTATTTTTTTTCTTGAGCTTGAACGAGTGATCTACTTTAAAAATGGCAAAGAGAGGTGAGACCGTCGTAAGCTATTAGGTCTAGGCGTCTAGCTGCGTGTATTAGATCAACTTTAAAGAAAGTTAGCAAGGGTATGCTTTTCAACAACTTTTAGTTTTGGGGTCAATAGTTATCAAGGTGTTTTTATGTAAGTTATCACATTTGTGGTGCTTAAATTTCCGTGATATTTACACAGAAATTATCAAGTATGTAAAGGTTACAACGATATTTGTATGTAAGTTATTGGGTATTGTTCATATATATCGTGCTAATTTCACATAAGTTGACAAGGTGTATTTTTCAGCAATCTTTTCCCCCTTAGTCAACGTTACCACGGTGTTTGTACATAAGTTATTGAATATGTGCTTCGTATATTACCGTGCTATTTCCACATAAGTTACGGTTTGTATATTTTTCAACAACATTTTTCCTCTTGGTGAAAGTTATCGCCGTATTTGTATGTAAATTATCAGGTATGTGCTTCGTATATTACGACGCTATTTTCACATAAGTTACCGGGTTATGTTTTTAACAACTTTTTTCCTCTTAGTCATGGTTGTTGATGTGTTTGTACTTAACTAATTGGGTATGTGGTTCGGATATTACCCTGCTATTTTGACATAAATTACCGGAGGATTATTTTTCAACAACATTTTTCCCTTTTAGTTAGAGTTACCGCGGTGTTTACACGTAAGTTACTGGGTATGTGGTTTGTATATTGCTGTGCTATTTTCACATAAGTTACTGGGGATTGTTTTCAAGAAAAAATCCCCTTGGTCAATGTTGTTGTGGTGTTTGTACGTAAGTTATCGGGCATGTAATTCATATATTACCGTGTTATTTTCACATAAGTTACCGGGGTATATTTTCAACAACTTTTTTCCCTCTTAGTTATAGTTACCGCGGTGTTTGTATGTAAGTTATCTAGTATGCGTTTTGTATATTACCATGCTATTTTCACATAAGTTACCGGGGATTGTTTTTCAACAAAAATTCCCCCTTGATCGGTTACCGGTATGGTGTCTGTACGTATGTTATAGGTTATACGGTTCATATATTTATCGTGCTATTTTCTCATAATTTACAGAGGTATGGGGTTTGTATATTACCGTGCTATTTTTACATAAGTTATCGGGAGTATTTTTTCATCAACTTTTTTCCGGTCTAAAAGTTACTATGGTGTTTGTATGCAAGTTATCGGTTATGCGGCACTTATATTGTCATGTTATTTGCACATAAATTCCCTAGGTATATTTGAACAAAAAAGAATCTAGGCCAAATGTTAACATGCTGCTTTGGATGTAAGTTATCAAGTCTGTGTTGCTTAAAAAACCATGCTATTTACACAAAAATTATCGGATATGTTTAAACAACTCTTTTTCCAGATCAAAAATTTATCCCAGTGTTTTGTACGTAAGTTATACCGTTGGGTATAATTGCAATAACATGTTTTCGAGTCAATTTTTGTGTGTGGAAATAACATAATTTTTTGTGTAAATAACATGATAACTTATGCATAAATTACGTAAGCCTACAATAAATTACATAAATGGCATGATAATATGTATCACAGGCTTACATAATTTTTTGTCTTTTTGTTACCATGGTCTTTATACATAAGCCTGCGATGCTTAAAGAAATATGTATTGACAGAAAAAGTTATCATGTTACTTTCATTCTACAGATGCACCTACAAAACAGAACGAGTTATTTTCGTGTCTTTGAAAGCAAGCATGATGTAGTCTCGCCTATCTTTTGCCCATCCGACAGCACAGCCAATGACACCATGGCCAAGCTCAGCTCAGTATGCATGTACACATATAGGACTCAGCGCTGTCCTTGAGCGTCTCCTCCATCGTCCTGAACTTTCACCCAAACTTCTGCAACTTCTCAGGCCTGAACATCTTCTCATCTCCCACCTGAATGAACCTACCAACTCATTGTCATGGTCATCAAAATCCAGAGAGTTTACACCTGGTTTGCACAGTGCACACGTCAATGTACGTATAGATTAAGTGATGGCTTCTTACTTGTTGGATGTTCCCATGGAGCCTGCACGCCACTTAGAGGATTATCCAGCTAAAACTATCACAAGCTCCAATTCCTGAAGAAATACAAAACAAGAAGTGCAGAGCACGAGGCGAGCCCCCAGGATCCCGTCAAACATGGCGCCGGACGACGAGGCCGGCTGGGCGCCACCGCCCCCGTCCTTGGCGACCGCCTCGGCCCTCACGGTGTACTCCTCCAGGACGTTGGCGCCTCGTGGAGCAGGAGCTCGTGGGGCAGCGCACAGGGCTCGGATCCGAAGGCACTGTTGCGGATCAGGTGCGTAAGGCGGACGGAGGCGCACGTCGACAGCAGCCGGGGGCGTGCAGGGCCGGCGGAAACGGCGATCGACCAGCGATGAGAGGTGAGGAAAGGGACAAGCAGTCAACGCTGAGAAAAAATAGAGGATGAGCGCGTCGCGCGGGGGCACAAAGTCTTCCTGGCGGCGCGGCTAGAGCGGGTGGGGAGAGAGATAACAGGGGGCTGCAGACGGATCGTGTTCGCTAGATTCAAAACAGACGTTGACGAGATCGTGTGGCGGTTTTGCAATCTGCCACACGTATGCCACATACATATTTCGTAAATATATACATAAGAAGAAAAAAGGTCATTTCGCAGGCTAGCACTCAACAATTTGCATGATTAACCAGTGAACATTTAAATAGCTTAATTCTTATTAACAAACATCATATATACTATTTTTTTGCGGGTAACAAACATCACAAATTAACTGGCGCAAATTCAAGCTCACAAGATAAGTTTCGTAATTATTGTGAGGACCAAGTATTAAAGTATATCGAAATGTGTCCCACAAAAAAGGTGTACTTATAATGTGGTTAAAGTTTGATAGTGAAATGGCACCCGGTGAATCACGAGCTTCCTGCAAAAATTGAATCTTTCCTTTCCTTTTCCTATCCTGCAAAAATCACACCCGGAGAATCACGTTCTAAATCGTACTCCCTCCGTCCGAAAATACTTGTCATCAAAATGGATAAAAATGGATGATGCTTGCAAGATTTAGCACTATTTGCACCTTTCCTTTTCCTTTGTGCGAGAGCTTGCATTTGCGGTCATGCCAGGTTACCATCATCCTACAACATTGTGTGTTTTCGCATTTGCAAGTCTGCTAAGTGACCAGACATTTACTGGTGTGAATTCTTTCATAATGTTTGCAAACGTGCGAGAACATTGTTAGTGGCAAGTGTATGTCAGCTCGAGTGGTATTCATAAATGTCAGGATAAATGTTCATAGTACACATGGCATTTTTTTAGGGGTAAAGCAACAGTTTATTCATCAAATACCATAAATTGTGGGATGCAGTTCGAATAATGGGGTTGAACCAGCCACAAGTGGCGCCCTGATCTAAAGAAAGAGCAAAGCTAGCTAGCTTATTAGCATCTAAATTAACTGATCGACTTTTGAAAATAAATTTACAAGTGAAGCTTCGTGCTCTGGAGAGGATCTCATTTCCAAATCATTCACCACCTGTTTTGCATCCGACGAAATGATCATTGTGACGAATAGTAGCCAAATTTTATAAATCCCACTGGGAATAACAGGTATGGGCCAGCCCAGATAGCATACATCTCCTCATTGAAAGGTTGACCGGATTTACCCCTTGTTTTTTTGTTGTTCATCTTTATTCTCTAACCGTTTTGTTCATATTTTTGTCTTTATTATTCTTCATTTTTTCTCATTTACGCTTTCCAGGTTTTCGACTGGTTCTTTTTTTCCATGTTTTTCCTTGCTTTCCTCTTTTCATTTGAAAATTCAAAAAGCAAAATTAATAAATATTTTTAAAATTCTTGGATATTTTAAAATTTCATGAATATTTTAAAAAAATCTTGGACATATTGAAAATTCTTAAATAATAATAAAATTTTGAAAATCTTTTTATATTCGTGAGAAAGTTAAACTCGTGATAATTATCTAATTCTGAGATTTGCTAATATTTATGAACGTTTTTAGATTTGTTAAACATTCTTCAAAGTAGTTAAAAAAATAATTTGGGAAGATTTTAATATTCACTACATTTGTTTAAAATTTTGTAAAATTTATCAAACATGGGATGGACAAAGTTTCCCAAATAAATGATTTTTCTTTTCCATTTTTTATAAACCAATTTTTGAATTAATTTCGTATCATATATAATATTTTTTTGATAAATAAACACCCGAGATAAAAAAAAGCCCTGCTAAATAGGTCTAAAATAAAATAAAAATCCATTAAAAACCTGTGGTCCCAGGGGCAGACGCACTATATGGGTCACCGGCCCACCCGTATGACGCAAAGAATGGGATTCGTATTTTGCGCATGACGGGCTATGCCGAGACCTCGAGTTTGATGCCTGTTGGCATTAAATAAGTGAGGCCCTGCTTGATGGAAATCATAAATGGACCAGCCCAATCTGGCAAGCTCACTTAAGTTGGTTTTTCTATTTGTTTCTCTTAGATTTTCATTAAAAAATATGTTTTATTTTCTTTATGGAGCTACAAATATATAAAAACCTACTAAAAAGTGAATAATATATATTCTGACAACTGATTAGTGTGTAATTATAAGAAGTTCATCATATATAAAAAAGTTCACCATACATAAAAATGTCTGCGGTGTATTTAAAAAATGTGCATCATGTTTAAAAAAATATGTAAACCTGTATTTAAATTAACGTCCATCTACTGTCCATCTTGTACTTAAATAATGTTCATTATTTAAAAAAAGTGTGTACTAAACAAATGTAAGCCATGCTTACTGTTTTTCATCGTTTGTTTAGAAAGGAAAATGAGATAAGACAAAGAAAAGGAAATACTGAAAAAGGAACCAAAGCAGTAAACCGAAAACATATATTTGAAAGCAATATGAAGGAAAACAACGAACTAACCAGCAGTAGAAAAAAACAGAAAACCATAAAAGGAAACAACAGTAAAAAAACAAGAAGAGAAACAAAGAAATAGACAACCAGGGAAACACGGGGTCCTCCTCGTCAGAGCCTTGTGAGCCAGTAGGATCAACGTGTGCTTACATGCTGCCTCGCGTGGGTCGGCTGATCAACGCGCGCAGGTGGCCAGCTTGGGTCGCTTCAGTTTACTCTTTTTTCCTGAGTTGCCAATTGACTTGACCAAGCTGCCATTAACTAGATCTATTGACCTTTAACACAGCCCATTGAACCGAGTTGACCATTGACCTTTTCAAAAGAGTTCATGATTTTGAAAAGAGTTTGTGGTTCAGGAAAAATCAATGATTGGAAAAAATGTTTACAAATTTGAAAATAAGAAGTTTACTAAATTTTAAAAAGTCTGTCAATTCTGAAAAAAGGTCATTGATTTTCAAAAAACTTTACAAGTTTGTGAAAAGTTCCTTCAATTTGAAAAAGTCATCAATCTTAAGAAAATATTCATCCATTTTATAAAAAGTTCATCGAATTTGAAAAAATATTGAACAAAAATTCATCTATTTTGAAGAATGTTCATCACATTCGGGAAAAAAATCATCAATGTTGGAAAAAAAGTTAACAAATTTGGATGAACTTCATTGATTTTGAAAAAAAGTTCTTGTATTTTAACAAAAGATCACCAATATTGAAAAAAATCCGTGCAAACAAAAACTGTACAGGAACAACCAATCAAAAACTGGACCAGAAAAATCCCATATTTAATAAAAGGAAAAAAAAAACATAGGCAAATGGGCTGGCCCGTCGTGGAGGGGTGTGTGTGCTTCTGTTTGCAAAATGCACAGTAATGGATGCTAAAGGCGCCACATAGGAAATG
>NC_041380.1:64071085-64166469 GCF_002162155.2 Triticum dicoccoides | reverse complement strand
GCCGTGGCCTTTAACCGGTGCAATTTAGCGAAAACATGTTTGTAGTAACGCATCAGACAAACACAACAGAAAACCCCAACGGCCTGATTCGCCCTGGGTGGCTTGCTGCCTATTCGATGATTGTTGGCGGCAAATAAGATTGGCCTTAATTGTTGTGAGCAAACGTCCAGCCAGCCGCGCTACGGGGCCAACCCGGGTAATTCTTCTGGTATTGGGAATTTTCTGCCGAGTTTTTTCTTTTTCTTTTCTTGTTTCTCTCTCTTCATTTTATAGTTTTATCTTCTCATATTTTTAGTTTTTCCTTTCTATTTTTCATTCTTCCTATTTTTAATTTGTGAGTATTTTCGAAATTTCCAAGTAATTTTTAATATTCACAATTGTTTTTGAAGATTTTTGTAATTTCCTGGGCATTTTCTTAAATTGTGAAAAAAGTCAAAGTCTCAAACATTTTCCAACGTTCATTTTTTTAGAATTTGCAAACATTTTAAATACATAAGCATTTTTAAAATCAGGAACAATTTATGATTCTTGAACATTATTAAACTTCATGAATGTTTTTTTTAGATTAGTGAGCATATGTTTAGTTTGCAAAAAAGAAATACAAATCCATGAACTAAATTCCACAGATATTTATCATTGCAGAAAAGTAGAGAAGACATGCGATATTATGTTAACTAGGTTTACCATCATCCCTAATTCCGAGGGCATGATTACAGGCCCACCTCCCCATGTACCAATCACATGATACAAGTCAACGATAAGCCTTCAAGCCACCAGACAACACTCCGATCACCGCGCCATAGCCAGTCCGGCCACCACTACCACAGGCGTCCGGACCATCCCTCTCGTAATCTCTGACTTAGCCTAACTTATGTCTAGTATATTTTGGCTACCCGCGGTGACTCTATGTAATAGTCCTGGGTTACACGTGTCTGACTTAAACACCTAACCCTCTGCGTGCTCCAAGTCTAGCAGTAACCCAATACACATATTCAACACGATTTTACCAAAAACTAATTTTGAATCATCTCGCAAAATGCATAAGGATTGATTTGTTTCTGGTGTTTAGAGGCTAAATTTCCATTTTTCCAATTTAGGTGCACAACCTAGAATGCCTCTACTGTAAAGTGAACCAAACGAAATTATTTTTCATTTGAACTTATATTGTGGTCTAACTTATTAAGTGATCATGGGAGAAGCATCATGCCAGTTACAATGAAGCATAGAAGAGGAAGATTTGACGATGAAAGAATGACGAAACACGTACTGCCATCTAATGAGGGCGAGAGAAGGATATTTTCTCCGATCCATATCAATTGTCAATTCCCATTGGCCGTCCGACTTAAATTTTCGCAGGTCTCATGTCGCTCGTCTACACTTCCATGTGGTCCCATGCATCACCACCATACACCTTCCCATTTTTATCTCACCGGTTGTTCTTATCTTCTCAAGAAGTCACCCACAGAAATCTCCATCGCCTCGTCTCTTTCTCTCATTTCTTTCCTTGGCTCACCCGCTACTACCGGCGGGCTCGTCGCCACCGCGCCCACATCTGTCCTGTTCAAAATTACTGCACAGTCGACTACCTTCAACCACACCAAACAACCGACCTTTTTTTGCTACCACGCCTTGTACCACAACCAGGAGATAGATGGGGGAGCTACAAGTGCTGTAGAGGACAGGCGAGCTGGTGTTCTTTTTATTGCGGAAGCGAATGCCGTGTCGGCGGGGAGGTGAGGCTGCTTCGGCTCGCCACAGTCTGCAACCGGTAGATGTAGTGCTGCAATCGGCTAGGGCAGAGCCGGAAACGACCTCACCAGAAGCTGCCACCAGCATTGCACCGTGGCTAGGACAGCGGCCACAAGATGGTATGGTAGAGATGCCGGGGTGCTGCAACCGATCGGATTAAACTTTTTGACCAATTGTATAGAAAAATTAGCTTATACCCGCAACATGAATATATGTAGCATGGAAGTATGTTTGATAATAAATCCAATTAAACAAATTTGGTGGTTTAGATGCCAATAATATCTTTTAGAAGTGGTCAAACTTAAATAAGTTTAATTTAGGCAAAGCTAGAATTTAAATAATATGGATCATTGAGTAAACTAAACTATGAAAACAATCTGGTGATTCAACACTGACCAATAATAATCGAACACTAAAGATTAAAATGCGCAGAGAACTGTAAATTTGTCCTGGCAAAGATGAAATAGAGCACAAATACAACAACTTTTTTTCATTTTATTTGACAAATTACACAAATTAAAAAACATAGGCAAAAATGGTAAGTGGGACACTTGGTTTCTTCCGCTTCTGCTCCATTTTCATCCCAATAGTGAGATATTTTTGAAGAGGTAATGATGTGGTGAAAAAAATAAAGCTACATGTGTGTTACTGATACACAATCAATACCACTAAGAAATATTTTAAATTTGAGTCCAACAATATGAATTTTGTATCACGTAATTGATATACTTTGAACAAAACAACAAACACATGCTCAAAATAAATCCGAATAACATAGATGTACACCTTATATTTCCTATGAAGCATTTGTGTTCCAAGTTTCCAACATGGTCGAGCGATCAGGTATAAGGTGCTGCATGCTTAGAAAACAGTGAGCAACTAGGCGACTAAAATTGCTAGAACCTCCATGCATAGCTTTGTGTCTGAGCTGTCTGAGCTGTGTGACAATGTGCTTAAATCAGCGGAAAATATTATCACGGCAAATAGAAATTCAGGCTGCAAGTATGCATGTTCCTGTATTGGCAAACATACTGAAGCCTCGGGATTGATAGGGAAAGAAATATTCAAAGTTTTTTTTCCCGTATTCAAGGTAATCATGTAAAAAATTCTTGGAATCATCAGTGAGAAAGTATCTTTCTTAAGCAAGGTAGATGAATATTTCAGTCTATAAAAAAACTTGGCAATGCCACATTATCAAAGGGAAAAACAGGAGTACATATGGAGCACAAACTGAAGAAACTTGAAGCCCTGACAAACCATAACAAAAACTGCAGCAAGCACAAGAAATTCAGTTTCGACACTAGTCATGCATGCCAGCAAATACAAGACACAGGAATCACCAATCAATTCGCATTCTGATTGCTAAATTGGATCTAGATAGTTTTGCCTTGAGCCTTCTACATGCAACCGATTAGATGCGGTGATGATTAGCCACACTACTAAATTGTCATGATAATATCTTTGGCCGCTTTCAGCTCGTCAGGCAGGAAGCTAGCAGCCAGCTCCTTGAGAACATATGGGCAGCTATTCTTCAGATGCTCGTAACCATCGCTTGCCATCATCGCCTTCAAATTAGAAGGGGAAGCGAGGAACTTAAAGCAAGCTTTCTTAATTGTATCGAAACTGTGCTGCTCAGCTAGAGCCAAACTTGGCGCCACGATGTCAGAGTTGATGAGCTCGCACAACTTCTCTTCGCATATCAGCTTCAGCCTCTCAATGTTGTACCTGTCCGCTGCAACAAGCAGATGGCCAGCCATCACCGCTTCTCTTCGTGCTCCACATCCATCAGTCATCTCGGGAACAGGCACATAGTCAGTCTGTGTATATGAAGTGGCGCAAGGCCTTGAACACGTCACTTTCCATATCACAAATTTCAATTGGACCGCCGGCATTCTCCTTCATGCCGCCAAAGAGCTCCACCCTGAACACGGATGACCGAGCGGCGAGCACGGCCCTATGAGCCAAGAAACTCTCCCCGCCGACATGAAAGGTCACGTCGGCTCCATCCATGCTCTTCACTAGGTCACCAAGTTGTTGACGCAAGTTGCTTGGAGGAACCAAGCTAAACCGACTACCTTTGCGGGTAGACTTCATGACGGTAACATCGCACTGGATGTTGAAACTGTCGTTTCTTATATGCCCTGAATTCTCAAGAAAATATTTCTTGATAGAATTACTGAAACCCAGTCGTGACCCCCAACGCTGAATGGGACAGATTGCACGCACTTGCCACGCTCCATCCCCATGATTCTTGAGTAGCTGTCTATCTTGATCACACATGACCTTTGCTCCGATCCCCCTACAATGGCAGCAGCAAGATCGTGACGCTCTGACATTCTTGTCGTCCCTTAGATTGCACCCGGATGGAATAACGGCAACAACGTGAAATTCCCTGCGTCTATATAGTACGTACCGTGGGAAGTTCGATCGATCTGTCTCGAAGCAAATCAAACGCAGATACATGCCAAATAAGAACTCTAGGTCTTTGCTGCCATTTAAACTGAACAGATTACATGCCAAATAAGAATCCTAATCTAGGAACACTGGGATAGCTAGCTTCGGATGCGTATCAACGCTGACCTCTTGGACACGGTCGAGTCCGGCCCATGCACTGCACGACGCCTTCATGGGCGTGGAGCCGCACCGAACGTCTGTATTTTTAATGCCAGAACCCAGATTTACCCACACGAGGAATTTGAAGAAATCACAGGCCGAATGCCACTGATTGGTGAAAATGGCTCGCGATTAGCTACGGGTCAAAATTTACTGGGCAAATGCCCTTGCGCGACTCGCCCTGCTGGACTCACTTGTCACTTTAGCCCGACACCCCTCTCGATCCCGCTCTCGTCCATGGTGACCTTGGCCTAACCCGGCATTGCTGTCACGCTGCTGTCGCCGGGCTTCTCTCGCATTCAGCTCGACTTCGCGCCGCCCGACTTACATATGCTGCCATCTGTTGTCCAGCCTCCACCTGGATGTGTTTAATTACCGACACTATTTTTGTAAGGAAAGGAGCATATTTGCCTGTAATTTCATTCATATGGAACTGATAAACGAACCTAGGATCAGTTTGAGTGAAGGGGAAGACCTTTACCCCCAGGTTACAGCCGCAGCACATCACCAACGACCCTTTACCCCAGGTAACAAATCCATAGACTGAGGTCGACACATTAACCATCCTATATCAACTGACGGAACCAACCACACTTAACAGCATAAGAAAAGACTAGAGCAACTACAAAAGAGCTGTCTACTTATTACAGAACCAGCTACTGAAGATCACGGCCTCACACGCCGCCAAGGTGCTTATTACCGACGACTTGATTATGAAGAAAAGTGGGCCCAAGTACACCTGTATACGCATGTTCCCAGAGTGATAAGCCTACTGAAGCCTCGAGATTGAGCAGTTCTCCATACGCAAATTAATCATGTCAAGAACTTTATGCTTGGAACCACTGAGCCAATATATTCATTAAGCAAGGTAGGTGAATTTTTCAGTCCATCAAAAACTTGGCAGTGCCACACTAAAAAAGGGGAAAACAGGACTACGGATGGAGCACAAACTGCAGAACCTTGGAAATCATTAAAAACAGTAACAAAAACTGCATATATAAGATGAGCTAACGCCGGAACCCAGATTTTACATAGAATCCCTTCTATCAAAAAACTCATGGAGAAATCCCTTCCATCATAAAAATATCTAGCACATTTGTGTTTCTATGGAGTGAGCTAACGGCAGAACCTTGGAAATCATTAAAAGCCGTAACAAAAAATGCATGCAGCAAGGACATCAAATCCAGTTCGACGTTAATATTGCATCCCAGCAAATAAAAGAACACAGGAATCGCGCAATCAATTCGCATTCTGATTGCAAAGTGGATATGCAGATATTTATAGAGATAAGCTCTTTTGCAGGTACTATGGTAGAAGATATGGATACTAAAATAGATAAGATGCTATGATCATTGCCATGCTACTAAGTTGTCATGATAATATCTTTGACCACTTTCAGCTCAGCAGGCAGGAAGCTAACAGCCAGCTCCTTGAGAACTGATGGGCAACTATTCTTCAGATGCTCGTAACCATCACTTGCCATCATCGCCTCCAAATTGGAAAGAGAAGTGAGGAACTGAAAGCAAGCTTCCTTGAGTCTGCGGGAGTTGTGCTGCTCAGCTAGAGCCAGACTGGTCGCCACGATGTCGGAGTCGATGAGCTTGCATAACTTCTCTTCACAAATCAGCTTCAGCCTCTCAATGTTATACCTGTCAGCTGCAACAAGAAGATGGCCAGCCATCGCCACATCTCTACGTGCTTGACCTCCATTGGTCATCATACGAATGGGTGGTGAGTCGGTGTATATGAAGTGAAGCAACGATCTGAATACATCAGGTTCCATATCACTGATTTCAATTGGGCGACCGGCGTCCTCCTTCATAGCACCGAAGAGCTCCGCTCTGAAGACAGACGACCGAGCGGCGAGAATGGACCTATGAGCCAAGAAACTCTCCCCGCCAACATGAAAGGTGACGTCCGCTCCATCCATGCTCTTTAAGAGGTCGCCGAGATGCTGATGCAAGTTGCTTGGAGGAACCAAGCTAAGCCGATTAGCATTGTGGCCATACTTCACGACAGTAACATCGCACATGATTCTGATTCTGTCTTTCCTTAGATACACTGATCCCTCAAGATCTGCCTTCTTGATAAAGTTAGAGAAACCCCAGTCTGAACCTTTGCTAGGGAAGATATGTTCGGTGGTCTTGTTATATGACCCCACTGGTTCCCCCTCCTTGCCAACAGGAAACAGACTAAATCCAACATTGGCCCTCACATTCTTCGACGCAGCGGAATCAAGAGCTAGAAAAACAGATATGAAACCGGCTTCGTACTTTTCGGTGTGGCAACCGTTCGGGAAATACCACACAACCCAGTCGTGACCTCCAACACTGAAAGGGGTCGATTTCACGTATTTTCCACGCTCGGTTTGCCGCTTGATCCTGGAGTATTCGTCTATCTTGATCACGTACAAACTTTCCTCGGATGACGCTATATTGGCAGCACGGAGATCGCAAATCTCTGCCATTCTGTTGGTGGGCTAGGCAGTTGCAGGGAACGCGTGTAGGATGGCAGGAAGAGGGAAGACGGAGGAGGAAAGATGCCGTCGCCACGCCGTAGAATCAGCGCCCTGCCTTCCCCCACGTAGGCCGTCACGACTCGTCGGCGAGGACGGAACGCGCGTCAGCGAGTTGCCTGAGGGCAGCTATGTCGAACGTGGCAGCAGTCGCCGTCTCGTGCATCTTAGGTGGAAGAGGTGTAGAGTACTGGGAGGGAGGCGGTTATGAATAGCCCACGAGATGCATCTAGTGGTTGTTTGGATATGGATGTCTACGGTTCTAACTAACTAATCTTCGAATAAGGGCATGTACAATGGCACTATCTTAGGAGTGTCATGTAGGATAAATGATGAAATGGAGAAGAGAGAACTCATAAAAAAAGGCTTGTCTTCTCTTATTTAAGATAAGACAAGAGATGATATCTTAGCACAATATGTGTCACCATGTTTTTAGAAATAACTAGTTATGAAGATAAAGCTCATCTTTTTTTTTGTCATCTCTTAATTACATGTAAGACCTAAGATAAGACTATGTTATCAACCATTGTACATGCCCTAAGCAACGCTTGTTTGGATACGGTGATTGTAGTTATAACCACCTAAAAACTTGTTCAGTTATCTCATCAAATCGTGGATATAGATAACTGAGTTTGGGAAGAAAACTCAAAAGGTGAGTTTATTAAAAAACCGACTAATATATGTTTTTCTAAAGGGAAATTTTACGATGCATTGCAATACACCAAAGTACGTGTATTATATAGGCGATCCAACGGATGAGACTAACTGAGCCTTACTAAAGTCCAAGGATATTTTCGACCTAAAAAATTATTTAAGTTTAATTGGTCCAATTAAGTCGAGGGGTATTATCGTTCTAAAATTTCAAATTAACTTGATTGCAGTAAGGCACTTAATTATAACTAAATGACATCATGTGTGGTCATTTGAAGTTAGAGCGATTCCTCATCTTCTCTCGAGCCCTAGTCTCCGGCAAATACATCGTCGCCGATCGCCGGCGCGCGCACTCGTCGTGGAACTCCCCCCTCCTCCTTCCCTCCCACACCCCATTATCCCCTCCCTCGCACATGATCCCCCTCGGGTTATATGCGGCGCCAGATCTTCCGACGAGCCGCCTAATCCCCTCCTTTCCCGATGTGAAACCCTCTTCCCTGGCGTGAGGCCAGATCATCCTCATCGCCGTGCATCAACTTTATCGCGTCGGATCTTCGCATCGGCCTTTGGCATGTAAGTGCCTAGCCATCTCTAATCTTGACCAGTCTCTTCTTCATAGTATCGATAGGGTCAGATTTGATTAAGGTTTAGGATATGTGATATGAGAAAGTTGTGACTAGATTTTGATTGAAAGGAAGTGTAATTCGGATGTAGTTAGGACATAGTTTGGATTAGTTAGGGTTATGTGGCATGAAAAAGTTGTCAGCTGATTTGGATTCAAAGAAAGTGTAGTTTTGATTAGTTAGGAGATATTTTGGATTGAGTTTGGAGTTATTTTGGATTTAGTTAGGAGATATTTTGGATTGAGTTTGGAGTTATTTTGGATTTAGTTAGGAGATATTTGATCTATGAGGGTGGATTTATCAGGGCCTGATTAGTCACGACATTTGAAGGATTTGTGGACAATTGGAATAATGAATTTAAACAAATCTGCATACATGAAGAATTATGTCATATCCTTACATCATAGATAGTAGCATGAAGGAAATATGCCCTAGAGGCAATAATAATGTTATTATTTTATTTCCTTATATCATGATAAATGTTTATTATTCATGCTAGAATTGTATTATCCGGAAACATAATACTTGTGTGAATACATAGACAAACCAAACGTCACTAGTATGCCTCTACTTGACTAGCTCATTAATCAAAGATGGTTATGTTTCCTAACCATAGACATGTGTTGTCATTTGATTAACGGGATCACATTATTAGGAGAATGATGTGATTGACATGACCCATTCCATTAGCTTAGCACCCGATCGTTTAGTATGTTGCTATTGCTTTCTTCATGACTTATACATGTTCCTATGACTATGAGATTATGCAACTCCCGTTTGCCGGAGGAACACTTTGTGTGCTACCAAACGTCACAACGTAACTGGGTGATTATAAAGGAGCTCTACAGGTGTCTCCAAAGATACATGTTGGGTTGGCGTATTTCGAGATTAGGATTTGTCACTCCGATTGTCGGAGAGGTATCTCTGGGCCCTCTCGGTAATGCACATCACATAAGCCTTGCACGCATTTCAACTAATGAGTTAGTTGCGAGATGATGTATTACGAAACGAGTAAAGAGACTTGCCGGTAACGAGATTGAACTAGGTATTGAGATACCGACGATCGAATCTCGGGCAAGTAAAATACCGATGACAAAGGGAACAACGTATGTTGTTATGCGGTCTGACCGATAAAGATCTTCGTAGAATATGTCGGAGCCAATATGAGCATCCAGGTTCCGCTATTGGTTATTGACCGAAGACGTGTCTCGGTCATGTCTACATTGTTCTTGAACCCGTAGGGTCCGCACGCTTATGGTTTCGATGACAGTTATATTATGAGTTTATGAGTTTTGATGTACCGAAATTAGTTCGGAGTCCCGGATGTGATCACGGACATAACGAGGAGTCTCGAAATGGTCGAGACATAAAGATTGATATATTAGACGGCTATATTCGGACATCGAAAGTGTTTCGGGTGATTTCGAAGAAAACCGGAGAGCCGGAGGGTTACGGAACCCTACCGGGAGAAGTAATGGGCCATATGGGCCTTAGTGGAGAGAGAGAGGGGCAGCCAGGGTGGGCCGCACGCCTCCTCCCCCCTGGTCCAAATTGGACTAGGAGAGGGGGGGCCCCTTTCCTTCTCCCTCCCCACTTCCTTCCCCCTCCTAGTAGGAGTCCTACTCCTACTAGGAGGAGGACTCCTCCTGGCGCGCCAATAGGGGCCGACCGGCCTCCTCCCCTTGCTCCTTTATATACGGGGGCAGGGGGCACCCCTAGACACACAAGTTGATCCAGGTGATCATATTCTTAGCCGTGTGCGGTGCCCCCTTCCACCATAATCCTCGATAATATTGTAGCGGTGCTTAGGCGAAGCCCTACGACGGTAGTACATCAAGATCGTCACCACGCCGTCGTGCTGACGGAACTCTACCCCGACACTTTTCTGGATCGGAGTCCGGGGATCGTCATCGAGCTGAACGTGTGCTAAAACTCGGAGGTGCCGTAGTTTCGGTGCTTGATCGGTCGGGCCATGAAGACGTACGACTACATCAACCGCGTTGTGCTAACGCTTCCGCTGTCGGTCTACAAGGGTACGTAGATCACACTCTCTCCTCTCGTTGCTATGCATCACCATGATCTTGCGTGTGCGTAGGAAAATTTTGAAATTACTACGTTACCCAACATAGCAATCAAATGTTTAGTTACAGCAAGTACAATGAATATTTTTGGATTTAGTTAGAATATATTTCATACTTACTTAGAGCTTTTAAAGGGCCGAGTTAGGTACATGAATCCGAATTGAAAAAATTGTTAAATTATTTAAGCATGGTAGTGTATAATTATTTTGTATGATATCCATCCGTAACATTGTCTATGTGTTTTCATTGGCAGCATAACGACATGGATGATAAAGGCAACGATGGTGAAAACATAGGTGATAAAGACAAGGATAACAAGTACATGCGTGATAGAGGCAAGGAAGGCAAATACATGCATGATAAGGACAACGAGGATGTAGGCGTAGACAACAAAGGAATAGATGGTAAAGGCATGGATGATGCAGTCAAGGATGGCATAGACATGAATGGTAAAGACATGGATGAGGTAGGCATGCAAGGCAAAAGAATTGATGATAAATGCATGGTGGTATAGACATAGATATAGACTTGAATGAGTATATGTAATACGTAGACATCGTGAAGAAGACTTTCAGGAGTGAGGAAGAAGCCTACATGTTCTATGTAGGCTATGCGAGAAGAAATGGTTTTAGTGTTAGAAAGGATGATCTGAAGTACAGGGGGTTCTGACGGTGTCCTGGACTAGGGGGTCCCTACCTAGTTGGTCTAGTCCATGGGCTGGACTGACGGCCTGTTGATAAGAAAGGACTTTGGAGGCCTCTAACTGTGGCGTAAGCATATCGGGCTTCATCAGGACTTGGCGTGTACTCCAAGTATATCTATTAGGTTCGGCATGTGACCCCTAGATGGCAACCGACCATATGTAACCCTAGATACCCCCGGTGCCTATATAAAATGGAGGGTTTAGTCCGTAGAGACGGATTCATCATCATCATTAGACTTAGGGTTCATCCCACAACTCACGATCTCGAGGTAGATCAACTCTGTACTTTGATACACCCATAATATAAGCGTAGGATTTTACCTCCTCAAGAGGGTTTGAACCCGGGTAAAAACACTGTGTCCCTTGTCTCCTATTACACATCGATCCGATCTCACAGCTCGCCCCCCCCCCCACCCCACCCGAGGTCTGCCGGTTTTAACACCGACATTTGTGCTTTCATTGAGAGCTCATTGTGTGATCGCCTTGGATTGATGGCTCACTTGCAGATTGATAATAGTATTGGTTGCAGTGACATCTTCGTCCCCGACCAGCTTTTTGCCTTTGGCGGCATTATGCTGCATGCTAATCCGACCGGCTATTGGGCCGTGTTGAGAACTTCGCCCCAAACCAGGTCGTCAACATTCGGAAGCCTGGAGTACATCACGGATGCCCGATGTGATCTAGTCCTCTCGGGATGAGTCTCAGATCAACGTGAAGATCCCTTCGGAGCTGGAACTCCGGAGCAAATTTCTGACTTGATCCTCGAATCCGACCTCCCAGTGGAACCAAGCTCGGAGATAGATCTGGTGGTCACCATGTCCGATCTAACCTTGCCTCCTCGAAGGACGGCCTTGAGTCAAACCCGTCTTCGGACCTGGCAGCGGCCTCTAACGCAACTTCTCTGCCCGTTGACCTGGTGTCGGCCCTAAGCGACCGAGATGGCGACCCTGTGTCAAGCGGCCCAAACAAACTGTTTCAGATTGGCCTGACTTACAGACAGGCTCTCGATACCGAGGAGCTCTCACAGATAAATGAGGTGCTGGATCGAATCCAAAAATCTGGCAATCTTGTTTGCCGTCTATGATCAAATCGGATGTAGAGCTGACTGTCGGGAAATTTTTATCCCACCCACCACTCAACTAGTCTCCACGGTCGAAGACTTGACCAATGTGCTTGACTACGGCTTTGATGAAGCCACTGACATGGAGGAAGGCGACCATACCAGACAAAGTTGATAACCCACAAGTATAGCAATACCCAAGAAAGTTGATAACCCACAAGTATAGGGGATCGCAACCGTTTTCGTGGGTAGAGTATTTAACTCAAATTTATAGATTCGACACAACGGGAGCCAAAGAATATTTGTAAGTATTAGCAGTTGAGTTGTCAATTCAACCACACCTGGAGATTAAATATCTATAGCAAAGTGATCAGTAGCACAGTACTATGATAGTTTGATAGTATTGCCTCCATTCTATAATGTAGTGCCTATAGATTTTTCTGAAAACCAAACTTTGCTAACTTTGACCAAGTTTATAGAGAAAATTGTATACATCTACAATACCAAACATGTACATTCCGAAAATATAACTCATGATCTATCCAACTATGTGCATTTGGTATTCTAGATGTACCTATTTTTCTCTATAAATATGGTCAAACTTTGTAATGTTTGACTTTCTGAAAAATCTATAGACACTATATTATGGAACGTGAAGGAAATATGCCCTAGAGGCAATAATAAAGTTGTTATTTATATTTCCTTATATCATGATAAATGTTTATTATTCATGATAGAATTGTATTAGTCGGAAACTTAGTACATGTGTGAATACATAGACAAACTGAGTGTCACTAGTATGCATCTACTTGACTAGCTCGTTAATCAAAGATGGTTAAGTTTCCTAGCCATGGACAAAGAGTTTTCATTTGATGAATGGGATCACATCATTAGAGAATGATGTGATTCACTTGACCCATCCGTTAGCTTAGCACGATGATCGTTTAGTTTGTTGCTATTGATTTCTTCATAACTTATACATGTTCCTATGACTATGAGATTATGCAACTCCCGAATACCGGAGGAACACTTAGTGTGCTATCAAACGTCACAACATAACTGGGTGACTATAAAGATGCTCTACAGGTGTCTCTGATGGTATTTGTTGAGTTGACATAGATCAAGATTAGGATTTGTCACTCCGTGTATCGGAGAGGTATCTCTGGGCCCTCTCGGTAATGCACATCACTATAAGCCTTGCAAGCAATGTGACTAATGATTTAGTTATGGGATGTTGCATTACGGAACAAGTAAAGAGACTTGCCGGTAACGAGATTGAACTAGATATTGAGATACCGACGATCGAATCTCGGGCAAGTAACATACCGATGACAAATGGAACAACGTATGTTGTTATGCGATTAACCGATAAAGATCTTCGTAGAATATGTAGGAACCAATATGAGCATCCAAGTTCCGCGGTTATTGACCGGAAGTGAGTCTCGGTCATGTCTACATAGTTCTCGAACCCGTAGGGTCCACACGCTTAACGTTCGGTGACGATCGGTATTACGAGTTTATGTGTTTTGATGTGATCATGGACATGACGAGGAGTCTTGAAATGGTTGAGACATAAATATTGATATATTGGACGGCTATATTCAGACACCAAAAATGTTTCAGAGAAGTTTCGGATAAAACCAGAGTGCCGAAGGGTTACGAGAACCCCCCGGAGGGACTAATGGGCCTCATGGGCCTTAGTGGAGAGAGAGAGGGGCGGCTAGGGCAGGCCGCATGCCCCTCCCCCTTGGGTCCGAATTGGACTAGGGAAGGGGGGGGGGCGACGCCCCTGATGAAGATATGTACCTAGGGTAGGGTCATAGGCCTAACGTAGACACCCTCCCCTAGGACGTCACCCTCAAACCAGAAGCATTCGAAGAGGAGTCATCATCCACTCGACCATGAGGACTTCCACTCGGAAGACTTGAAGTCACTCGACCGCGGAGACTATCACTCGACCACCAGAAGGTCTAAGGTCGCTCCGAACTGCAACGGTCGAACATCACCTCATAGCTTTATAATGGTCATTATGTCTCTTTATTTACTAGTGTTACCAGTAACATCTCCCCTTTAATGTACCTTAAACCCTTTGTAACGTGGGCTGGCTGGGGTCTTGGCGCACTCTATATAAGCCACCCCCTCCACAGGTACAAGGGTTCGCATCTTTTGTAAACTCACACACACATAATCCAGTCGGCCGCCTCAGGGCACCGAGACGTAGGGCTGTTACTTCTTCCGAGAAGGGCCTGAACTTGTAAAACTCATGTGTACAACTACTCCATAGCTAGGATCTTGCCTCCTCATACTTACCCCCCATTCTACTTTCAGTCTTAGATCCACGACAGTTGGCGCCCACCGTGGGGCAGGTGTCTTAGCAGTTTATTGGAGAAGTCGCGATTCTTCCGATTCCCATCATCATGGTTTCCGGCGGAGGATTGGCTGAAGGCCGCGAGATCCGTCTCAGCGCGCTCTTCTTCATTGCCGACGACTCCGCTTGGCTCGACGAGGCTCCACTCGACGTTGAGGCGCTCCTCGTCCGCGGGGCGACGCACTTCCGCGCATGCGTTCGCGGCGTCCTTCTTCGGCAACCGTCGACTCTGTATTAGTCGGCTCCTACGGCAACCTCCCTTTCCGTTGTTGGCCGGTGCCAGCGATCCGGTCAGTCGCGGCTTCAGCGGTGGGTGAGGCACGCGATGGCCCGCCAATCGACCACCCCACAAATCATGGGGATCGAGCCCGATGAAACTCTCTACGGCTTGTTCGATCTATCGACTGGTTCCGTCGAGACTGCGTCCGAATGTGACAGCAGCGACCCTGCGGTGGAAGTCTTGATGGTCAATGGACCACGCAGTCCTCCTGGCTTCACCCGTGAAGGCGGTGGCGATGGCGGCGGCTATCCGTCGCGTGTTCACGAGGAGTACCGCCCCGAACCCCTCTCTTCGCAGCGAAGGGAAGATCTTCGCCGCCGTAATATGGATGCACTTCACACTCCTATCGTTGGAGAAACCCCTGTGGCCCAGGCCTTGGAGGAGGCGCGCCTGGCCAACCTGGCTAAGCGCACTCAACTGGAGAACCTCCAGTGCGCACTCGACGAGCGTGCTCGGCAGCGGATTCCCGAGTCCAGTCGACGACAACTTTTTCCGCCTCCGACTCAGGTATACCGAACTCCGATCCAGAATCTCACAGCTGCAGCTCGAATAGCAGAGTCAATTCAACCTTCCCAGTCAGAAGCTGGCCGAGGTTTAATGCAGATCCGGGCTTTACTCCGGGCAGTGGGGGAGCAGAATACAACAGTATCTCAGTCGCGGAATAGGATTCATAGCAGGTCTGTGGTGGCGGATACTGTCCAATGTGCCCATAGCTCGAGATCGCCTCCGCGGCGTGAGGGACGTGGGTACCAGCAAGATCAGTACAGGAACCATGAGCAGTAGGATCATTGACTCGACCACGATGACCGTCGTCGAGTGCCCACGCCTCCTCCGAGGAGTGGGTCATACGTGCCTCGGCGGCAAGATGACAGGCACCCCCACAACGGAGAACGAAGAATTCCAGTCGACCCCAAAGATCCAGGCTTTGATGCAAGGTCTATCCTCGTTCAAGGTCTGGTTGATAGAAACAGAGCTCATAGAGAAGGCCACAATAGAGATCATCCGACTAGAAGCAGGGTACACGTTTCAGGACCCGAGTGTTTCAGCAGAGCCATCAAAGCAGCAGTGATTCCTCCCAACTTCAGGTTGGCGACTGGAGTTCGAAAGTTCACCGACGAGTCCAAGCCAGACACTTGGCTTGAGGATTACCGAGTGGCTGTGCAGATTGGTGATGGCAATGATGATGTGGCCACGAAACACCTCCCCTTGATGTTGGAAGGCTCTGCCAGAGCGTGGTTGAATCAGTTGGCTCCTGGCAGCATATATAGTTGGGAGGAACTTGCTCGAGTATTTGTTAGAACCTTTGAAGACACTTGCAAAAGGCCGGCAGGGTTGACAGAATTGCAGTGTTGTGTTCAGAAACCGAATGAAACCTTGAGGGATTATATTCAGAGATGGATCACGTTACACCATATAGTGGAGAATGTGTCAGATCACCAAGCAATTTGTGCCTTCAAGGAAGGCGTCAAGTATCAGGAGTTGAATCTGAAATTCGGTCGAATAGGAGATATGACTCTGACTCGGATGATGGAGATTGCCACCAAATATGCCAATGGTGAAGAGGAAGACCGACTCCGGAGTGGCAAACATAAAATAGTCGCCCAAGAAACCGGAGGAGGGAATTCCAATCGGAAACAGAAGCGAAAGGCCGAACCAGCTGCTCCTGGTGAAGCTTTAGTTGTTGCTCAAGGGAAATTCAAGGGAAAACCCAAAGGGCCTTGGACTCCCAAGAAGGTTAAAGATCAAGATGGGAATGATGTGTTGGATTTACCCTGCCATATTCAAACCAAAAAAGATGAAGAGGGGAATCTCATTTACCCTAAACACACCACTCGACAGTGTCGTCTCCTGATCCAGCAGTTCCGAGAGAAACAACCCAAAGATAAGGAAAAGGAGTCGGATAAAGGAGAGGATAGAGAAGAAGTTGATGATGGTTTTCCCAATGTCAATTCCACGCTGATGATTTTTGCTGATGTTGAAAGCAAAAGTCAATTGAAGTTTATTAATAGGGAGGTGAACATGGTTGCTCCGGCAACACCCAGTTATTTGAAGTGGTCCCAGACTGCCATCACGTTCGACCAATCAGACCACCCAGCGCATATAGCCACCCCTGGGAGGCAAGCACTGGTGGTCGACCCAGTAGTTGAAGGCACTTGACTGACTAAAGTGCTGATGGATGGTGGCAATAGCCTGAATATCCTTTATGCTGAAACCTTGAAGGGAATGGGCATTCTGATGTCCAAGCTTAGTGAAAGCAACATGAGTTTCCATGGTGTTATACCCGGCAAGAAGGCTCAGTCACTCGGCCAGATCGCACTTGATGTGGTTTTCGATGATTTCAAGAATTACCGCAAGGAAAAGTTGATGTTTGAGGTAGTGGATTTCAAGAGTGCTTACCATGCCATTCTGGGGAGACCCGCTTATGCATGTTTTATGGCTCGACCATGTTATGTGTATCTCAAATTGAAGATGCCTGGCCCCAGAGGAGTAATCACCGTCACTGGCAATCGGCAGAAGGCAGAAGAGTGCTTCCAGAAGGGCTCAAAAATTGCCGATGCACAGATGGCAGTAGTGGAACTGCAAGAGTATCAGAAAAATGCAGATCCAAGTGATTTGCTGCGAGCCAAGAAGCCTGCCACAGAATCCGCATTTCAGTCGTCAGGAGAAACGAAGCCGTTTCATGTTCACCCGACCGAACCCTATACTGCTCCGACCCATATCTCGTCAACACTCGACAACAAATAGGAAGAAGCGCTCATCCAGTTCCTCCATGAGAACTGGGACATCTTTGCATGAAAACCTTCTGACATGTTGGGTGTACCCACGGGACTGGCTAAGCATCGTTTGCGAGTCGACACGAAAGTAAAACCAGTCAAGGAACATCTCCGACAGTCCGTCGTCTAGAAGAGAAAAGCAATTGGCAAGGAACTGGCTCGGCTCTTGGCAGCTGAGTTCATCCGAGAGATTTACCACTTCGAGTGGCTCGCCAATGTTTTCATGGTCCCTAAGAAGGATGATTCACTTTGCATGTGCATTGACTTCAAGCATATCAATCGGGCCTACCCGAAAGATCATTTTCCTCTTCCCCGCATCGACCAAATTGTCGACTCAACTGCGAGGCGTGAGCGTTTGTCCTTCTTGGACGCCTATTCCGGGTACCATCAAATCCGACTGTATGGACCCTATGAGATAAAAACGACTTTCATCACTCCATTCGGATGTTTCTGTTATGTCACTGTGCCATTCGGCCTGAAGAACGCCGGAGCCACATTCCTGAGGATGATCCAGAAGTGTCTACTCACTCAAATCAGTCGGAATGTGGAAGCATACATGGATGACATTGTAGTCAAGTCACGTAAAGGTTCCGACCTGCTGGCTGACCTTGCTGAAACCTTTGCCAACCTCAGAAGGTATGATATCAAGCTTAATCAATCAAAGTGCACATTCAGAGTTCCTGGTGGAAAGTTACTCGGTTTCCTCGTTTCTGAACGAGGGATCGACGCTAACCCAGAGAAAGTTGGTGCCATTCTTCGGATGAAACGCTCTGTGTGTGTGCATGATGTCCAAAAGCTTACTGGTTGTTTGGCCGCCTTGAGTCGATTCATTTCTCGTCTCGGTGAAAAGGCACTGCCTCTTTACCTGAAGAAGTCTGATAAGTTCGAGTGGACTCCCGAAGCTGATGCAGCATTTGTAGAGCTCAAAGCCCTACTTTCCACCCAGCCGGTGCTTGCTGCACCAATCAGCAAAGAGCCTTTACTGCTTTACATTGCAGCCACTGGACAATTTGTCAGTACAGTACTCACGGTCGAGCGGGAAGAAGAAGGAAAAACTTATAAAGTTCAGCGCCTAGTATATTACGTTTCTGAAGTTCTGACTCCATCAAAGCAAAGATATCCCCATTATCAGAAGCTTGTTTATGGAATTTACATGACCACAAAGAAGGTTGCACACTATTTCTCTAATCATTCTGTTTCAGTCGTCAGCGACGCTCCATTATCGGAGATTTTGAACAACAGAGATGCAACTGGTTGAGTGGCGAAGTGGGCGATTGAACTCCTTCCCCTGGATATCAAGTTTGAAGCAAAGAAGGCTATTAAGTCCCGAGCAGTAGCTGATTTCCTCGCCGAGTGGATCGAACAGCAACTTCCGGCCCAAATTCACTCGGAGCATTGGACCATGTTCTTCGATGGGTCCAAGATGCTGAATGGTTCTGGTGCTGGAGTGGTGTTGGTCTCCCCCCGTGGTGATAAACTCAGTTATGTTCTCCAGATTCACTTTGACTCCTCCAACAATGAGGCTGAATACGAGGCACTTCTGTATGGGTTGCGTATGGCCATTTCACTCGGCGTCCGTCGCCTCATGGTCTATGGCGACTCTGATTTAGTGGTCAATCAGGTGATGAAGGAGTGGGACATCAGAAGCCCAACCATGACTGGTTATTGCAATGCAGTAAGAAAGTTAGAAAAGAGGTTTGAGGGGTTAGATCTCCATCACATCCCTCGACTGAAAAATCAAGCAGCCGATGATCTGGCAAAGATAGGCTCCAAGAGAGAAGCCATTCCCAGTAATGTGTTCCTGGAGCATATTCATACACCTTCAGTTCAAGAAGATCCCTTCACTGAAGAGCCCTCACAACCGAGGAGTGCCAGTGATCTGACTGAAATCGGGATTCAAGGAATGGTCGACTTGATCATGGAAGTTTTGGTCATCACCCCCGATTGGACAGTACCATATATTGTGTACATCCTTAGGAAGGAACTCCCAGTGGATGAAGAAGAGGCTCGACAGATCGTCCGCCGATCTAAGGCCTTTACTATGATAGGAGGATAGTTGTTCAGAGAAAGTGTGACTGGAGTTTGCCAGAAATGTATAACACCTGAAGAAGGTCGAGTGATCCTCAATGATATCCACTCGGGGACCTGTGGTCACCATGCATCCACTCGGACCATTGTGGCCAAAGCATACCGAGCGGGATTTTACTGGCCTCGAGCAAATGAGATGGCACAAGAAATAGTCGACAAATGTGAAGGTTTCCAGTTTTACTCCAACATGTCTCACAAGCCTGCGTCAGCCCTGAAGACCATTCCACTCGTCTGGCCTTTTGCTGTTTGGGGATTGGATATGGTTGGACCTTTGAGGACTGGCAGGAGTGGATTCACTCATGTGCTTGTAGCAGTCGACAAGTTCACCAAGTGGATTGAAGCCAAGCCTATCAAGAACCTTGATGCCAGTACTGCTGTCAGCTTCATCAGAGAGATAACATTCAGATATGGTGTTCCACATAGCATCATCACTGACAATGGATCAAACTTTGATTCTGATGAGTTCAGGACTTTTTGTTCTTCACAAGGTAATCGAGTCGACTATGCCTCGGTCGCCCACCCCCAGTCGAATGGGCAGGCTGAAAGAGCAAATGGATTGATTCTCAAAGGACTGAAACCCCGACTGATGCGTGGCCTCAAACACGCATCAGGAGCCTGGGTCGACGAACTTCCATCAGTATTATGGGGATTGAGGACAACTCCCAATCGGTCGACTGGCAGAACCCCGTTTTTCTTGGTTTATGGAGCCGAAACTATACTTCCGAGTGACTTGCTCCACAATGCACCCCGAGTCGAGCTTTTCACAGAGGAAGAAGCAGAAAAAGCACGACAGGATGCAGTTAACCTCATTGAAGAAGAAAGAGAGATGACCTTGATCCGATCAACCATCTATCAGCAAGACCTGTGTCGATTCCACGCCAGAAACGTAAGGGGTCGAGCATTTCAAGAGGGAGACTTAGTTCTTCGAGTGGATCAGCAGAAACAACACAAGCTTGCTCCCTCTTGGGAAGGCCCCTTTGTGGTCACCAGAGTGCTCCACAATGGAGCATACCACCTTTATGATGTCGAGCACAAGAAAGACGAGCCGCGTGCCTGGAATGCGAAGCTGCTCCGCCCCTTTTATACTTAAACACTCAGTCTGCTGAGATGTAATAAAGAACACCTTTGTATTTTGTTTATCAAAGACAAGAGTTTTACAGTCTTCTAAAAAGATTGTCGATTGTTTACGTCTGTTTCTGAAATCCCCCAGTGGGTGGCTCAACTGCGAATCCGTTTCGCCTAAGTTGAAAAAATCCTACCGAGTGATGAGCAAGCCTCTCACTCGGGGGCTTAGCTGCAGTCCAGTACTCGCCTAAGTTGAAAAAATCCTACCGAGTGATGAGCAAACCTCTCACTTTTTGCCTAAGTTGAAAAATCCCACCGAGTGATGAGCAAGTCTCTCACTCGGGGGCTTAGCTGCAGTCCAATACTCGCCTAAGTTGAAAAAATCCTACCGAGTGATGAGCAAGCCTCTCACTCGGAGGCTTAGCTGCAGTCCAGTACTCGCCTAAGTTGAAAAAATCCTACCGAGTGATGAGCAAGCCTCTCACTCGGAGGCTTAGCTGCAGTCCAGTACTCGCCTAAGTTTCAAAAATCCTACTGAGTGATGAGCAAACCTCATACTCGGAGGCTTAGCTGCAGCCCCATGCTCGCCTAATTTTCAAAAATCCTACCGAGTGATGAGCAAACCTCACACTCGGGGGCTTAGCTGCAGTCTAGTACTGGCCTAAGTTTCAAAAATCCTACCGAGTGATGAGCAAACCTCACACTCGGGGGCTTAGCTGCAGCCCCGTGCTCGCCTAAGTTTCAAAAATCCTACCAAGTGATGAGCAAACCTCACACTCGGGGGCTTAGTTGCAGCCCCGTGCTCGCCTAAGTTTCAAAAATCTTACCGAGTGATGAGCAAACCTCACACTCGGGGGCTTAGCTGCAGTCTAGTACTCGCCTAAGTTTCAAAAATCCTACCGAGTGATGAGAAAACCTCATACTCGGAGGCTTAGCTGCAGCCCCGTGCTCGCCTAAGTTTCAAAAATCCTACCGAGTGATGAGCAAACCTCACACTCGGGGTGAGGGAGTCCTAGATTAGGGGGTGTCCGGATGGCCGGACTATACCTTCGGCCGGACTCCTGGACTATGAAGATACAAGATTGAAGACTTCGTCCCGTGTCCGGAAGGGACTTTCCTTGGCGTGGAAGGCAGGCTTGGCGATACGGATATGTAGATCTCCTACCATTGTAATCGACTTTGTGTAACCCTAACCCTCTCCGGTGTCTATATAAACCGGAGGGTTTTAGTCCGTAGGACAACATACAGAACAACAATCATACCATAGGCTAGCTTCTAGGGTTTTGCCTCTCCGATCTCGTGGTAGATCTACTCTTGTACTACCCATATCATCAATATTAATCAAGCAGGACGTAGGGTTTTACCTCCATCAAGAGGGTCCGAACCTGGGTAAAACTTCGTGTCCCTTGCCTCATGTTACCATCCGGCCTAGATGCACAGTTTGGGACCCCCTACCCGAGATCTGCCAGTTTTGACACCGACATGTGGGCTTAGCTGCAGCCCCTTGCTCGCCTAACTTTCAAAAATCCTACCGAGTGATGAGCAAACCTCACACTCGGGGGCTTAGCTGCAGCCCCATTCTCGCCTAAGTTTCAAAAATCCTACCGAGTGATGAGCAAACCTCACACTCGGGGGCTTAGTTGCAGCCCCGTGCTCGCCTAAGTTTCAAAAATCCTACCGAGTGATGAGCAAACCTCACACTCGGGGGCTTAGTTGCAGCCCCGTGCTCGCCTAAGTTTCAAAAATCCTACCGAGTGATGAGCAAACCTCGCACTCGGGGACTTAGCTGCAGCCTAGTACCCGCCTAAGTCGAAAAACCACCCTTATCCGCAAGGATGACGAGGTGCAGGTCGACTGCAATCCTCTCACGAAGCTGCACTACAAGTACAATGTCCGCTCCATCCCTATCCGCAAGGATGACGAGGTTCAGGTCGACTTCAATCCTCTCACGGAGCCGCGCTACAAGTACAATGTCCGCTCCATCCCTATCCGCAAGGATGACGAGGTGCAGGTCGAGCGCAACCAACTCCTCGGAGCTGCGCCACAAATACAATGTGCACTCCATCCTTATCCGCAAGGACGGTGAGGTGCATGTCGACTGGGATATCTCCTTCAGAGTTGCATCTCGAAGGATATTCCGAGTGAAGAACAAGTTCTACTCGAAGACGAACGCAAGCATATGCAGAAGATAAACCAAGATCGGATAAAATCTCAAGAGTTTCAAAACGAAGATAAAACTACTCGGGCATCAGGCCCAAAGGAGTTTAACGGTTACAGAAACCACTCGGCATTCCAAGGCAAATTTAAGGCAAGTTTAAATCTCAAGTTTGTTCATTCGGCAGGAGGAGGGCTTGCAGGCTCGACGAATTCGTCCAAGTCAATTCCATCAGCGATCCGAGTGGCATCAGCGATGAAAGTCTCCATGAAGGACTGGAAGTCATGCCTTTTGGTGTTGGCGACCTTGATCGCCGCCAGCTTATCTTCACGGGCTTCCTTGGAGTGGACTCTTACCAGCGACAGAGCCACGTCAGTACCGCATCGGGCAGAGGACTTCTTCCATTCTTGCACCTGACCGGGGACCTCGTTGAGTCGAGCCATCAGAGACTCGAGATCATTTTGAAGCATTGCCCTTGGCCAGAGCGATGAGTCGATGCGTGAAACTGCCACCTTCATACGGGCAAGATAACTTGTAACACCGGCGACGCGGGATTCCAGTCGAAGCACATTCATGGCAGCCTTGTCTCCGACTGGAGAAAGGATAGGGTCCAAACCCGTCTCGATCCGTCCAGTCTCCTCTTCAAAGTTTTGGCAGAATTCTGCAGTCAAGGAGTTAATGAGTCGACTGGAAAGGACTAACTTGCAAATAGTAAAGCAGTCGGATTAAAAGGGGTACCTTCGAGCATAAGAAAGAGCTTCTTGGCGAGGGTTTCCAGATAAGCTTCTAAGTCATTTCTCTTACGAGCCATGTCTTCCAGCTTCTCGTTCAGAGCCACCTTATCCTTCTTCAGACGAGTTGCCTCTTGGTTGGATTCAGTGAGATAAGACTTCAGCTTGCTTACTTCCACTTCCAGCACTCCGACTGAAGCCACCTTCTTGTCAGCAAGGGTAGTCTTCTCTTGAGCCTCCTTCTGCGCAGCTGCAAGGTCTAAGTCCTTCTTCTCCAGAGCCAACCTCATTTTCTCTGCAAAATAAGCATTTAGATCAAACAAAAGATCGAAGGGATAATTTAAACGACGATCAACATGAGCAGTCGACAGGCAGTTACCTTCCATACCGGCAACTTCATCTTGAGCCTTCTTCAAGTTTTGTTGGGCCAGCTCCAGGTCAAGGTTGAGTTGCCTCTGATTCTCCTCAAATTCGGCGAACTTGGAAATGAGAGTACAAGATTTCTGCAGAGAGTAAAAGACATATCAATTGACAAGATTAAAGATTATTTACCTCTGAGTGAATAAATCTTCAAAGTTTAGTTAGACCCCGGCCGACTGCCAGCAGTCAACTGCGGTCTCGGGGACTACACCCAGTGGGTGCACTTGGCGTGCCCCCACTGGTTCAGATCCCACTCGGCATGTTCCGCCCAGACCGAGTGGAAGAAAGGAAAGAGAAAGAAGTGCTCAGACCCCAGCCGACTGCCCGCAGTCGACTGTGGTCTCGGGGACTACACCCATTGGGTGCACTTAGCGTGCCCCTACTGGTTCAGATCCCATTCGACCAGACCGAGTGGAAGAGTGCAAATACTAAAGACAACAAAACACCCAGTGGGTGTACAGATTCGAAGCAGACAATAAGAGATTGTACGAAGGAAAATATTCAGGTAGCATATCCTAATAGAACAAGTTCAGTCGGAATTCAACTTACCTGGACATTGGCTCGAAGAGCCACGCTAGCGTCGTAAGCAGCCTAGCTATTGTCGTGCACCGCCTTCATCTGCTCCATCATTACGCCGGCTTGACGGATAGCCTCCGCAGCGGCGTCCGACTAGCTTTCCGGAACATGATAGGTGGTGAAGAAGGGGACAGACGGTCCAGATGCAGCAGCTTGGAGCTCCGAGGCATGAGGTTGGATGGCTGAAGAAAACACTGGTACAGTCGACGGTGTGAGGCGTTCACTCGACGCTGGGACATCAAAAGTTACAGAGGCTCTACCTGCATCTTCGGGCTGTTGGACTATTGGTTCTGTCGCCAATTCCGACTGAGATATCTTGCCAGCTGCTGCTTTCTTGCTCCTTCTGGGCCTCAGTATCACGTCTTCATCGTCATCCGGAAGCTCGATAACATTGAGTGAGGCTGCAAAGAAATCAGTCGACCCCAAGTGAATCACCAGAATTTAATCGACCAAATAATCAAGAACAAGATCACGAGAATTGTACCTGGGTTGGAGGTAACCACATCTTCCATCTCCTCGTCTTGGTACTGGCGGGTGTAAGTTCCAGAGGTGGCAGCACTGCAAATATCAACATTCAGTCGGTTACGTTCTGTTACCCAAGTCAACCAAAGGATCAGGTCAGATTGTTACCCAGAGATAGTGGGAATGGCCACTTTGATTTTGGGCAAAGCCTTCAGCGGTTTGGAAGATGCAGCCTTTGGTGGTTTCGGCACTGGCGCAATCTTGGGCTGCTTCGGTGCCTTCTCAGTCGGCACTGGAGAAGACGTCCGAGGGCGCTTTGCAGACTACCCCGTTGGTGCGGCCACCAGGTCGGGGGTGCTTGCCGGGTCGTGAGTGTGCTTGGACCTCCTTTCTCTGCGAGGAGGCAAGTCAACTTCTTCTTCATCACTTGGGTCGTCGCTCTCCTCGTCCTCCTCTTCATCCGAGTGCCACTCGCCACTCTCGCCTCCGCTCGCCTCCCCCTCGAGATCTTGCTCCCGCTCTCCGTTGGGCATCGAATACATATCAATAAGGGCCTGAAAGACAACGAACAAAAGAAAGATAGTCGGCCATCAACAAGATGTTACATGGTTAATCAAGAAAACACTCGACAATGCAGAATCATACCTATTCGGACTGGCGCAAATGGTCGAATGGAACCACCCTCCTGGACCCCCGGGGGTTATCCTTGTTGCCAGTAATGCCTCTCAGCCACTGCTCCACCGTGTTCTCACTGACATCCTCCGGGTGGATCCGAGTGGAATCCTCTATTCCCGAGTACATCCACATCGGATGGTCACGAGCTTGGAGTGGTTGGATACGTCGACTAAGGAAGACCTCCAACAGGTCCATACCGGTCACTCCGTCACGGACGAGTTGGACCACCCGCTCGACCGACACCTTCACCTACGCCTTCTCCTCTAGGATCACTCTCAAGGTGGAGGGCTTCTCTACTCGGGCCATGGAAAAGGGGGGAAGTCCAATCGACTGATCCGGAGTCGGCTGGTCCTTGTAGTAGAACTAGGTCGACTGCCAACCCCGGACCAACTCGGGAAGGATCATAGTTGGGAAAGTGCTTTTGTTCCTCATATGAATTCCAAGACCCCCGCACATCTGTATCACTTGTGTCCTCTCGTCACTCAGGTTGGCCTTCTTGACCGTCTGAGAACGACACGTGAATATGTGCTTGAAGAGACCCCAGTGTGGTCGACAACCCAGGAAGTTCTCGTACATGGACACGAAAGCGGCAAGGTACACGATGGTGTTTGGGGAAAAGTGGTGGAGTTGAGCCCCGAAGAAGTTCAAGAAACCTCGAAAGAAAGGATGGGGAGGCAAAGAAAACCCGCGGTCGACGTGAGTAGCAAGGAGAACACACTCACCCTCCTGCGGTTGCGGCTCGGTCTCGTTCCCTGGGAGCCGCGCCGATTCGTGGGGGATCAGTCCCCCCTCGACCAGGTCATCGATATCATCTTGGCTGATTGTCGTGCGAATCCAGTCGCCCTGGATCCAGCCAGGCGGCAGGCCGGACCTCGACGACGACCCGCTCCGGCTGGTCCTCTTCCCTTTCGCCTTCGCCGTCGCCTTCTTCGCACGCTCCAATGCCACCGTCTTCTCCTTCCCCATGGCAGCAGATCGAGTTCAAACAGGGCGACGACGCCGAGGGAAAAGGCAGATGCGGTGAAGAAAACAGAGGAGGAAGGGGAAGAATGAGAACACACTGTGCGAAAACCCCCGTCCAACGCCTTATATGAGATCATTTCCGGGTGGCTGACTCGTGGGCCCAGGCAATCCGATCAAATCCCGCAACAGTCGTGCACGCGATACGTGGCGAAAAAGGTGTCACAGAGATCGAGGCAGCCTGCCTAATCCGTCCTGATTACTGCGGCCTCCCCCACCCAGCGCGCTTCCCGAAATTCGAATCCCGTGAAATCCGCAGACAATAGAACAACCCGTCAGACGGAAGATTTTTTCCCATATCAACACTCGAAGCTTAACAATGAAGGTTCACTCGACAAAACCAAGAATGGATCAAGGCAACTGAACAAGCAGTTGAAGTCATCATGAATGTTCATTCGACCTCTGGAAAAGACATTTCCAAAGCGCAAAAGCTGAATCAGAGAGGTTATCAACTCCTTCCCCACTCGAACCCTAAACCATTCGGGGGCTAATGATGAAGATATGTACCTAGGGTAGGGTCATAGGCCTGACCTAGACACCCTCCCCTAGGACGTCACCCTCAAACCAGAAGCATTCGAAGAGGAGTCATCATCCACTCGACCATGAGGACTTCCACTCAGAAGACTTGAAGTCACTCGACCGCGAAGACTGTCACTCGACCACCAAAAGGTCTAAGGTCGCTCCGAACTGCAACGGTCGGACATCACCTCATAGCTTTAATGGTCATTATGTCTCTTTATTTACTAGCGTTACCAGTAACGTCTCCCCTTTAATGTACCTTAAACCCTTTGTAACATGGGCTGGTTGGGGTCCTGGCGCACTCTATATAAGCCAGCCCCCTCCACAGGTACAAGGGTTCGCATCTTTTGTAAACTCACACACACATAATCCAGTCGACCGCCTCAGGGCACCGAGACGTAGGGCTGTTACTTCTTCCGAGAAGGGCCTGAACTCGTAAAACTCGTGTGTGCGACTACTCCATAGCTAGGATCTTGCCTCCTCATACTTACCCCCATTCTACTATCAGTCTTAGATCCATGACACCCCCTTTCCTTCTCCCTCTCTCCCTCTCCTTCCTTCCCCCTCTCTTCCTTGTTGGAAACCTACTAGGAATAGGATTCTTATTCCTAGTAGGAATCCTACTTGGGGCACGCCCCTATAGGGCCGATCGGCCTCCCCCTTGCTCCTTTATATACGGGGGCAAGGGGGCACCCTAGAACACAAAAGTTGATAGTTGTCTTAGCCGTGTGCGGTGCCCCCCTCCACAGATTTCCACCTCAGTCATATCGTTGTAGAGCTTAGGCGAAGCCATGCATCGGTAACTTCATCATCACTGTCATCACACTGTCCTGTTGACGAAACTCTCCTTCAACCTCGGCTGGATCTAGAGTTCATGGGACTTCACCGAGCTGAACGTGTGCAGATCGCGGAGGTGTCATACCTTCGGTGCTAGGATCGGTCGGATCGTGAAGAAGTACGACTACATCAACCGCGTTGTCATAATGCTCCCACTTATGGTCTACGAGGGTATGTGGACAATACTCTCCCCTCTCGTTGCTATGCATGACCAGGATGGATCTTGCGTGTGCGTAGGATTTTTTTTTTAAATTACTGTGTTCCCCAAAAGTGGTATCAGAGTCAGGTCTATGCGTAGATGTTATATGCACGAGTAGAACATAAAGGAGTTGTGGGCGTGGGTATATACATATTGCTTGCCGTCACTAGTTGATTCTTGATTCAGCGGTATTGTTGGATGAAGCGGCTAAGACCGACATTACGCGTACACTTACGCGAGACTAGTTCTACCGACGTGCTTCACACACAGGTGGTTAGTAGGTGTCAGTTTCTCCAACTTTAGTTGAATCGGATTCAATGAACATGGTTCTTTCTAGAGATCAAAAAGTAATCACTATACCGCATTGTGGTTTTTGATGCGTAGGTAAGAACGGTTCTTGCTCAGCCCGTGTAGCAGCCACGTAAAACTTGAAACAACAAAGTAGAGGACGTCTAACTTGTTTTTGCAGGGCATGTTGTGATGTGATATGGTCAAGACGAGATTATATATATTTTTGTATGAGATGATCATGTTTTGTAACACATTTATCGGCAACTGGCAGGAGCCATATGGTTGTCGCTTTATTGTATGAAATGCAATCGCCATGTAATTGCTTTACTTTATCACTAAGCGGTAGTGATAGTCGTAGAAGCAATAGTTGGCGAGACGACAATGATGCTTCGATGGAGATCAATGTGTCAAGCCGGTGACGATGGTGATCATGACGGTGCTTTGGAGATGGAGATCAAAGGCACAAGATGATGATGGCCATATCATATCACTTATACTTGATTGCATGTGATGTTTATCCTTTATGCATCTTATTTTGCTTAGTTCGGCGGTAGCATTATAAGATGATCTCTCACTAAATTTCAAGGTACAAGTTTTCTCCCTGAGTATGCACCGTTGCTACAGTTCATCGTGCCGAGACACCACGTGATGATCGGGTGTGATAAGCTCTACGTTCACATACAATGGGTGCATGCCAGTTTTGCACATGCGAAATACTCATGTTAAACTTGACGAGCCTAGCATATGCAGATATGGCCTTGGAACACTCAGACCGAAAGGTCGAGCGTGAATCATATAGTAGATATGATCAACATAGTGATGTCCACCATTGGAAACTACTCCATCTCACATGATGATCGGACATGGTTTAGTTGATATGGATCACGTGATCACTTAGATGATTAGAGGGATGTCTACTGATACGTCTCCAACGTATCTATAATTTTTGATTGTTACATGCTATTATATTATCTGTTTTGGATGTTTAATGGTCTTTAATATACCTTTTTATATTATTTTTGGGACTAACCTATTAACCGAAAGCCCAGTGCAAATTGCTGTTTTTTTTGCCTATTTTAGTGTTTCACAGAAAAGGAATATAAAACGGAATCCAAACAGAATGAAACCTTCGCGAGGATCGTTTTTGGAAAAAACGCAATCCAGGAGACTTGGAGTGGACGTAAAGGAAGCAGCGAGGAAGCCATGAGGTAGGAGAGCGCGCCCCCACCCTCGTGGGCCCCTCGCAGCTCCACCGACCTACTTCTTTCGCCTATATATACTCTTATACCCTGAAACCTTCGGGGAGAGCGACGAAACACCTTTTCCACCGCCGCAACCTTCTGTACTGGTGAGATCCCATCTTGGGGCCTTTTCTGGCAATCTGCCGGAGGGGGATTCGATCATGGAGGGCTTCTACATCAACACCATAGCCTCTCCGATGATGTGTGAGTAGTTTACCACAAACCTTCGGGTCCATAGTTATTAGCTAGATGGCTTCTTCCCTCTCTTTGGATCTCAATACAAAGTTCTCCTCGATCTTCTTCGAGATCTATTCGATGTAACTCTTTTGCGGTGTGTTTGCCGAGATCCGATGAATTATGGGTTTATGAACTTGATTATCTATGAATATTATTTGATTCTTCTCTGAATTCTTATATGCATGATTTGATATCTTTGCAAGTCTCTTCGAATTATCGGTTTAGTTTGGCCTACTAGATTGATCTTTCTTGCAATGGGAGAAGTGCTTAGCTTTGGGTTCAATCTTGCGGTGCTCGATCCCAGTGACAGAAAGGGAAACGACACGTATTGTATTGTTGCCATCGAGGATAAAAGGATGGGCTTTATATCATATTGCTTGAGTTTATCCCTCTACATCATGTCATCTTACCTAATGCGTTACTCCGTTCTTATGAACTTAATACTCTAGATGCATGCTGGATAGCGGTCGATGTGTGGAGTAATAGTAGTAGATGCATAATCGTTTCCGTCTACTTGTCACGGACATGATGCCTATATTCATGATCATTGCCTTAGATATCATCATAACTATGCGCTTTTCTATCAATTGTTCGGCAGTAATTTGTTCACCCACCGTAATACATGCTATCTTGAGAGAAGCCACTAGTGAAACCTATGGCCCCCGGGTCTACTTTACATCATATAAGTTCCAATATACAATTCTAGTTTACTATTTATTTTGCAATATTATTTTCCAATCTATACCATAAAAATACCAAAAATATTGATCTTATTATCTTTATCAGATCTCACTTTTGCAAGTGGCCGTGAAGGGATTGGCAACCCCTTTATTGCGTTGGTTGCAAGGTTCTTATTTGTTTATGCAGGTACTAGGCGATTTGCATGTAGTCTCTTACTGGATTGATACCTTGGTTCTCAAAAACTGAGGGAAATACTTATGCTACTTTGATGCATCACCCTTTCCTCTTCAAGGGAAAACCAACACATGCTCAAGAGGTGGCATCTATCTAAGTGTGAGTTCTTAAGTAATATGATTAATTGAACTTTAATTTATCATGAAATTAGTACCCGATAGTATTTTGCATGTCTATGTTGTTGTAGATAGATGGCCCATGTTGTTGTTCCGTTGAATTTTAATGCGTTCCTAGAGAAAGCTAAGTTGAAAGATGATGGTTCCAATTACACGGACTGGGTCCGTAACTTGAGGATAATCCTCATTGCTGCACAGAAGAATTATGTCCTGGAAGCACCACTAGGTGACAAACCTACCCGCTTCAGGAGCAACACCAGATATTACGAACGTCTGGCAGAGCAAAGCTGATGACTACTCGATAGTTTAGTGTGACATGCTTTACGGCTTAGAACCGAGACTTCAACGACGTTTTGATTGTCATGGAGCATATGAGATGTTCCAGGAGTTGAAGTTAATATTTCAAGCAAATGCCCGGATTGAGAGATATGAAGTCTCCAATAAGTTCTACAGCTGCAAAATGGAGGAGAATAGTTCTGTCAGTGAACATATACTCAGAATGTCTGGGTACCACAACTACTTGACTCAGCTGGGAGTTAATATTCCTGATGATAGTGTCATTGACAAAGTTCTTCAATCATTGCCACCAAGCTACAAGAGCTTTGTGATGAACTATAATATGCAAGGGATGGATAAGACGATTCCCGAGCTCTTCGCAATGCTAAAGGCTGTGAAGGTAGAAATCAAGAAGGAACATCAAGTGTTGATGGTCAAGAAGACCACCAGTTTCAAGAAAAAAGGTAAAGGGAAGAAGGGTAACTTCAAGAAGAACAACAAGCAAGTTGCTGCTCAAGTGAAGAAGCCCAAGTATGCACCTAAGCCTGGTACTGAGTGCTTCTACTACGAAGGGACTGGTCACTGGAAGCGGAACTGCCCCAAGTATTTGGCGGAGAAGAAGGATGGCAAAGTGAAAGGTATATTCGATATACATGTTATTGATGTGTACCTTACTAATGCTCGCAGTAGCTCTTGGGTATTTGATACTGGTTCTGTTGCTAATATCTGCAACTCAAAATAGGGGCTACGAATTAAGCAAAGATTGGCTAAGGATGAGGTGACGATGCGCGTGGGAAATGGTTCCAAAGTCGATGTGATCGCCGTCGGCACGCTACCTCCACATCTACCTTCGGGATTAGTTTTAGACCTAAATAATTGTTATTTGGTGCCAGCGTTGAGCATGAACATTATATCTGGATCTTGTTTGATGCGAGACGGTTATTCATTTAAAGCAGAGAATAATGGTTGTTCTATTTATATGAATAATATCTTTTATGGTCATGCACCCTTGATGAGTGGTCTGTTTTTACTAAATCTTGATAGTAGTGATACACATGTTCATAGTATTGAAGCCAAAAGATATAAGTTTAATAATATTAGTGCAACTTATTTGTGGCACTGCCGTTTAGGTCATATTGGTGTAAAGCGCATGAAGAAACTCCATGCTGATGGACTTTTGGAATCACTTGATTATGAATCGAACCATGCCTCATGGGCAAGATGACTAACACTCTGTTCTACGGAACAATGGAGCGAGAAACAGACTTGTTGAAAATAATACATACTGATGTATGCAGACCGATGAGTGTTGATGCTCGCGGCAGGTATCATTATTTTCTTACCTCCACAAATGATTTAAGAAGATATGGCTATATCTACTTGATGAAACATAAGTCTAAAACATTTGAAAAGTTCAAAGAATTTCAGAGTGAAGTTGAAAATCATCGTAACAAGAATTAAGTTTCTACGATCTGATCGTGGAGGAGAATATTTGAGTTACGAGTTTGGTCTTCATTTGAAACAATGCGGTATAGTCTCACAACTCACGCCACCTGGAACACCACAGCGTAATGGTGTTTCCGAACATTGTAACCGCACTTTATTAGATATGGTGCGATCTATGATGTCTCTTACTGATTTACCGGTATCATTTTGGGGTTATGCTTTAGAGACGGCTGCATTCACGTTAAATAGGGCACCATCAAAATCCGTTGAGACGACACCTTATGAACTGTGGTTTGGCAAGAAACCCAAGTTGTCATTTCTTAAAGTTTGGGGCTGCGATGCTTATGTGAAAAAGCTTCAACCTGATAAGCTCGAACCCAAATCGGAGAAATGTGTCTTCATAGGATACCCAAAGGAGACTGTTGGGTACACCTTATATCACAGATCCGAAGGCAAGATATTCGTTGCTAAGAATGGATCCTTTCTAGAGATGGAGTTTCTCTCGAAAGAAGTGAGTGGGAGGAAGGTGGAACTTGACGAGGTAATTGTACCTACTCCCTTATTGGAAAGTAGTTCATCACAGAAATCAGTTCCAGTGATTCCTACACCAGTAAGTGAGGAAGCTAATGATGATGATCATGAAACTTCTGATCAAGTTACTACCGAACCTCGTAGGTCAACCGGAGTAAGATCCGCACCAGAGTGGTACGGTAATCCTATTTTGGAGGTCATGTTACTTGACCATGATGAACCTACGAACTATGAGGAAGCGATGACGATCCCAGATTCCGCAAAATGGCTTGAGGCCATGAAATCTGAGATGGGATCCATGTATGAGAACAAAATGTGGACTTTGGTTGACTTGCCCGATGATCGGCAAGCCATAGAGAATAAATGATCTTCAAGAAGAAGACTGACGCTGACGTTAATGTTACTGTCTACAAAGCTCGACTTGTTGCAAAAGGTTTTCGACAAGTTCAAGGAGTTGACTACGATGAGACCTTCTCACCCATAGTGATGCTTAAGTCTGTCCGAATCATGTTAGCAATTGCCGCATTTTATGATTATGAAATTTGGCAAATGGAGGTCAAAACTACATTCCTTTATGGATATCTTAAAGAAGAGTTGTATATGATGCAACCAGAAGGTTTTGTCGATCCAAAAGGTGCTAACAAAGTGTGCAAGCTCCAGCGATCCATTTATGGACTGGTGCAAGCCTCTCGGAGTTGGAATATACACTTTGATAGTGTGATCAAAGCATATGATTTTATACAGACTTTTGGAGAAGCCTGTATTTACAAGAAAGTGAGTGGGAGCTCTATAGCACTTCTGATATTGTATGTAGATGACATATTGTTGATCAGAAATGATACTGAATTTCTGAATAGCACAAAAGGATACTTGAATAAGAATTTTTCAATGAAAACCTCGGTGAAGCTGCTTATATATTGGGCATCAAGATCTATAGAGATAGATCAAAACGGTTAATTGGACTTTCACAAAGCACATACATTGGTAAAGTTTTGAAGAAGTTCAAAATGGATCAAGCAAAGAAAGGGTTCTTGCCTATGTTACAAGGTGTGAAGTTGAGTCAGACTCAATGCTCGACCGCTGCAGAACATAGAGAGAGAATGAAAGTCATTCCCTATGCTTCAGCCATAGGTTCTATCATGTATGCAATGTTGTGTACCAGACCTGATGTGTGCCTTGCTATAAGTCTAGCAAGGAGGTACCAAAGTAATCCAGGAGTGGATCACTGGACAGCGGTCAAGAACATCCTGAAATACCTGAAAAGGACTAAGGATATGTTTCTCGTTTATGGAGGTGACAAAGAGCTCGTCGTAAACGGTTACGTCGATGCAAGCTTTGACACTGATCCGGATGACTCTAAGTCACAAACCGGATACATATTTTTATTGAATGGTGGAGCTGTCAGTTGGTGCAGTTCCAAGCAGAGCGTCGTGACGGGATCTACGTGTGAAGCGGAGTACATAGCTGCTTCAGAAGCACCTAATGAAGGAGTCTGGATGAAGGGGTTCATATCCGATCTAGGTGTCATACCTAGTGCATCGGGTCCAATGAAAATCTTTTGTGACAATACTGGTGCAATTGCCTTGGCAAAGAAATCCAGATTTCACAAGAGAACCAAGCACATCAAGGGACGCTTCAATTCCATCCGCCATCAACTCAAGGAGGGAGACATAGAGATTTGCAAGACACATACGGATCTGAATGTTGCAGACCCGTTGACTAAGCCTCTCTCACGGGCAAAACATGATCAACACCAAGACTCCATGGATGTTATAATCATCACAATGTAATCTAGATTATTGACTCTAGTGCAAGTGGGAGACTGAAGGAAATATGCCCTAGAGGCAATAATAAAGTTGTTATTTATATTTCCTTATATCATGATATATGTTTATTATTCATGCTATAATTGTATTAATCGAAAACTTAGTACATGTGTGAATACATAGACAAACTGAGTGTCACTAGTATGCCTCTACTTGACTAGCATGTTAATCAAAGATGGTTAAGTTTCCTAGCCATGGACAAAGAGTTGTCATTTGATGAACGGGGTCACATCATTAGAGAATGATGTGATTGACTTGACCCATCCATTAGCTTAGCATGATGATCATTTAGTTTGTTGCTATTGCTTTCTTCATAACTTATACATGTTCCTATGACTATGAGATTATGCAACTCTCGAATGCCGGAGGAACACTTTGTAACATCCCAAATTTTCAATTTGGAATGTTATACAATAGATCATCATTGCATATCATATTTTATTTGCATTTTGGTTGATCCTAGAAATTTCACGCAACTAAGGACCCTCGGACAGAGTTAGGGATTTCGTTATTTTCATATTTGAGTGTTCTCAAATTTTGAAAATGGGATCATTTGATTTTATTTATTTTATCTTCAATTATTTCTATTATCAAAACTAGCAAAAGGGTCCGTGCGTTGCACCGGAAGAAAAATATATCACATTCTCTTCTAAGCTAAAAAAGGTGGTATAGAATTTTAGGAATCTGTTCCACAAGTCCAGCTCTTCTATTTAAACACGCCTTGCATGTAGATTTAAAAAGCACATAACAGGCTGGCGATAATTCATTTATTCACGACATGCGCAGAATAATGTGTTATTGTGGGTAAAGGAAAACAATAAGAACATACGATGATACATTAGCACACTATACGGAGACATGCATGCATCATGGGCGGTTTTCGGTTCAAGCATCACCAACTTATGGCATGTTCAACAACATTCCTATTGTGAGCTCCGCTCCATGTCCTCAAGCTCATCCTCAAGTTGTCGTCCCGAACTCATCCTTGCTTCACTCCGACGTGAAATATCACTCTGGAACTTGTCATGCCTCCTCTGTGCTCATCCAGTTTTGTTTGTCAATATTATCTGTCTTATAATTCCCATCCCTCTGCTAACGGGTCACTTGACTTGTTATTTATAACCTGAGTGAAAAATTTATGTTGGCGTCTGCAAATATTTTTGTGGCAACTCTTGAATATACTTTCTCGTACATATTTATCAAAGAAAATACATGGAGAGTATTTTTAATACATAAACAGTATTTGTTGTTTTTAATGCATGATGAAACATCATTTCTCCTATGGCGCACATATCCCATATATACTTATCGGATCTCCTCGGATTTCTTTCCATGCATCCTTTCTTATATTTCTTTTATATAGCCCAGCAAATCCCCATATTTATCAGATCTTTATTTGGGAATCTCTTTTATTTCTTTCCTTGCATGCCCTCTCTTTTATTGCTTGCCACGCATGTCCTTATTTGTTCCTTTCGTAGATTAGAAATGGTACCAGCACCTCTTATGTTTTGTTCAACTTCCAAGAAGGCTTGTCCGTTGTGTACTTGCTGACATATATAAATTGATATTCATTTTATGCAAATCGGTGAAGTGGTATTAATACACGCGACCACTTTTTTATATGAATACACGCGACCCTTTATTAGACGCGACCCCTTATTTTTAGCAGAATTTCGTATCTAATGAAAATGAAGTACAAATGTGCTTCATTGTCCAGTCTGTTTGGAGCTAAGGCCTAATTATTCTGCTCCTCCAACCTGACAGGTCTCTTTTCATGGGACTTCCTTGTTTAATGGTGTTTTAGTCCATTTTTATTCGATAGGGGTATCTTTGGTTTCTTGTCCATCCGTCGTTTTTTCTTCCGTCAATTATTAAACGTAGACACTGTATGCATTATTTGGTGTGCAAATTCTGTGGTTTTATGTTGATCTTCCAGCCCATTTGGATTCCATCTAAAGGGTTTTCTAAATTCATTTTTTTTAATTTTACTCAAACTTGTCCAAAAATCCATCCCATTTGGATTCCATCTAAAGAGTTTTCTAAATTCAAACGTGTTTGAATTTTATTCAAACTTGTCCAAATTTTCATCTTTCAAAAAATCCTCAAACCAATTCATAAAAAACTAATTTTTTTCTAAGTCCAGAAAATATTTCCCTTGTAAGATTTCCTCTCTATTTATTTTCTAGTAGAGGGAGCTCGCGCAGCCCAGCAAGGCCGGAAGCAGGCCCACCTGACCAGCCCAGTAAGGCCGGAAGCATAGGCCAACACCGATCGAACCATACGTACCCCGATCCCCAATCTCTATCTCTTATCTCCCTGCCTCCCCCGATCCTCTTCCCTTCGTGGTCGCCGTCATGGAGGGCTATAAACTCCCGCGCGCCCCCGACCGATCCGAGTCCTCCTCCCTGCCCCCTTCCCGCCCGCGCCCGTCAGCGAGCTCATCTCCTCCGCAGTCCCTGTTGCCGCCCCCTTTTCCTCCCTGACTCCTCCGCGCCCGCGCGTGGCCCCAGCCTCCAAAGCTCCCTCTCTCGTCGCCGGCTCGCCGTCCAGCGGGGTCATCACACCGGGGCGAGGTGAGTGAGCTCCCCCGCAGCCATCTCTCCAGATCCGTCTTCTCTCTCATGTCGCGTTGTTGTGCTTATGGCATCGCTGCTAGCCTCCCCCGCCTCCTCATAAATCGGTAGAACTCGCTCTCGGGGAGCGAGGTGGGTTCATACATGCGGGGATTTTCCCGTGACGGGTGGAACGGATGAAAAAGTGACTGCGGGTTAATTCATAAAAACCACAGGGATCTTTTTGTAAAAACACCTTGACACACAAAATTTAGTACCACCTCGAATATGTTTTAAATTCAAACTAAAATCGTAAAATCACAAGTAAAAGCGTATTGTGATGGTGAACCCACGGAGTCAATCCGTGCTTTATTATTACTAGCAAAAAAGAGCACGTGCGTTGTAACGGGAGGACAAAATTTTCGTATGCGCCAAGCAATCCATTCGTGTTGCCACTTCTGTACGCCACCATCATCGACGATGGCCATGTGGTCCAACTATTCACGTCTTTCAATTCCAAGCCGATGAGCTTGGTTGTGAGGCAATGTCGCGTACGGGAACTTGTGATTGAACTTAGATATCGTACATATGACTTCGCCATACAAAATGGACACATAGTTAGTGTCAATCGGCAAGCCGTTTAAAAAAAGTACGAACCAGAATACCAATTCATGGATAGAGTATTGAACAATTTTTTGTATTTTATTGAAGTACCGATTAGATCAAAGATGAATGATTTTACGCAAAGCTCCTGCCATATGGTTGAGGTCGACATTCCCTCTAGGAAATTGCGAGTGCATATTGCGTATTAGAATCCTTTCAATCAGGTCCATACCCTGAGCTAATGTTTATTTAGGAACTTGAAACTTAAAAAGCAAAAATTTATTAGACCAGAATTTGATACCCTGAACTAATTCTGGAGCTAATGCTGGCCCTTGCTCCTCGTGTGCACAGTAAAATAGAAAAAAAATAAAAAAAACTGAACTTTTTTTATGTCATAATTGGTTTTGTTTTTTATATGACTTCCACCAATGTAATTTCGCGATGAAATTTTGCATGCACAACAAACTTATAAAAGGATGCCAAAAAAATCAATTTTTTGAATTTTTTTTATCTTACTGTTCACACCAGGACCTGGGTGTAGAAACTCTAGGTCCATTTAAGTGGTCTTCCACTTGCCTTCACATTGGCCATGCGCTGGACGATTTGTGCACGATCAATCGTACTGATCCAACCGTACATGCGGTAGACAAAGTGGAGGCCGTCCGCTAGCTGCTTATAGTACTGTAGTTCCGATTAATCTTGGTGGACCTGGATTCATCACCATGACTCCCTGGAAGAGTGGGCGGCCGCCGGTGTCCGACCAGCAGCAAGCCGGCAACACAGCTGCGGCAGCTTCGCGCTGGGAGCCAGGGAGGACGCCCTGCGAGATGCGGGAGTGCGCGGCCGCGGGTGTCCGACCAGCCGCAACTACCAAGCTCTTCTTTCTTTGTTCCATTCACGCCCGCCCTCTGTCTTCTCCGCTCCCTTTTCTCTTCTCTCTGATCCCTCATCTCTGTCTTCTTTCTGATCCACGCACCACCGGAGCGCCATGGACCGTCTGCCTCCTCCTTGTGTGTTCTCGTTGTTGGCCTCCTCCTTGCCCACCGAGCCGTCCCATTTCTTTCTTATCGTGTGTGCACAATTCTCATGTCTGTTTGTTGATTCCTGAGGAGACCGGTTGATATTGCAGACAACCTGGGAACGTATTTAAATTGGGGAGAATTCTTTCAATGAAGCAAGGTGGTACTATTCCAGGCTATCTTGATTAGAATCTTATGATGATAGTATGAAAGGGTGCGTTTGATTATCACATAACTTTTACCATGGGTGCAGGCCCTGCCAGGCCCATCTGAGCGACGGGAAGAAGCGAGGCGGCAGCTCAACCTGGCGACGTACCAGGAAATCAAACGCATCTTAGGAAGAAACGAAGCGATGGACGACCAGAAGCAATCACCCTTTAGTACCACCTCGAATATGTTTTAAATTCAAACTAAAAGCGTAAAATCAGGGAAGAAGCGTATTGTAACGGTGAACCCACGGAGTCAATCCGTGCTTTATTATTAGGGATAGATAGGAAAGATATGAGAGAGGGAATAAAATGACTTTCCCAAAATAAAGAAATACTGAGGATTTAATAAAAAAATCAAATAAGATTTTATTTGGATTTATTTGCTATTTTATTTGAATTTAGAAAAATGCGCGTTTTACAAAATTGCATTTAGGCCCTAAATAAATGTTCATCCTGTGCGGCTTGATTTTAGAAGCTGGAGAAAATTTATTTCAGAATTTTTGGAGTCCGTTTAGTATTCCTTTTGTTTTTTTCTCTGAGCTTAACTATTTTAAGAAAAAGTCGAACCGACCTACCGGGCCGTGTCCGACCAGGACACCCGGCCCGGCCGGCCTTTATAAGGCGAGGACCCCAGCCCGAGCCGCCCAACCCTAGCCGCCCCAGCCCGCCGCCCTAGCGTCGCCGCCGCCGCCCGCCACCGTTGCCGGAGCCGCCGCCAGACCCGCACGCCGAGGTTGCCCCGCCGCCGTTTTTTTAGAAAAACCGTTTGGTTTTTCCGTCGCTTTTTTTTTTCAGTTTTTTTAGATCCGTTTTTTTTCATTAGATCGTTTTTTCGGTTTAGTTAATTAGCGAGGGTTCGCTCGTTCATTCATTTTAACGAACGTGTTCTTCGTTTAGATCCAGTTAACGAACGTTCGTTCGTTAATCTGTTTGCGTTTTTCTTTATCTCGGATTAAATCCGTGATTTTTCTGATCGCGATTGCTGATCCGATTTTTGTGTTAGTATAACTTTTCGCCTCGTTTATCGGAATCACGCGATTCAAGCGCCTGGAGTTTCGTCTTGAAACCCTCTTTCCGTTTAACCAACTCAAACAAGTTTTTGCCTCTGTAAAATTTGACCTAGATCCAGAATAGTAAACGAAGCTTGTCTCTTTTGCCGTTTGCTTTTCGTTGCTTCGTTCGATTTGATTCTTTTTACCAACTGGAGTTTTTAAGTTGAACTTTCTGGTTAGATCTATTATTTGAGTGTTACCCGTGCATTAGTTGAGTACTTATTGTATGCTTGTTTGTTTGTGATAGAGTACCCGGAGTGCGCCGCTTGCTACTTCGAATCGCTAGGTTTTGCGGATCATCAGCAAGGCAAGTAACACTTTGATCTACTTCCTTTTTACCCAGTTTTTATTGCATTAGATGAACCCTCACACATTGCATGATTAGGATCTAATTAAATTGTGGGTTTTGGGAAGTAGATGAGGTAGTACCTATTACCTGTTATTATCAAACCTTTGGGAGTTACTTCTACGTTTGCTTATTTTGCCATGCTATGCTAGTAGACGTGGATTGGGTGAATGAAATTCATGACATATGTGAGTTTGTTAAATCAATGGTTTATCTAAGGTGCCAACTTAAATACACATCTGGGTGGATTGGGGCACCTGGGTATTCCAGCGATTGCCTGTTTTTCTTTATGGACCGCCACCCAGGCTCAAAGGGATCATGAGATTATTCATACTAGAAACTTTCGTGTGCAGCGACAAGCTACTATGGGCTCTAGCATAGTTGACTAAGTCATGCGAACTCTTATAGTGGTAGACTAGCAGATGTAGGGGATGTAGGTTGGTACGGTCTACCCGTTCGTAAGGTGCTAGCGCTTCTGAAAGACTATGTCTCGGTCATCCGTTTCTCAAACACCATGTAGTGCGAGAATCCCAACGGAGGAGATCGAGTCTTGTGGGGAAAAGTGCACAAACCTCTGCAGAGTGTATAAACTAATGATGGTTAGTCGTGTTCCCGGTTATGGACATCTTGAGTATCTAGTACTTGGATTATCATGTGAATCTCATCATATTACTCTAGTTAATTTTGTTGGGTTTTAATGATGATGTTTAATTGGGATTGAGAGGGTGTCTACACTCTCAATGTTTAACAACCACCATGATAGTTAAATAAAATTTATTCCTTTGCAGTAGGGAAAAATTGGCTTTACGCAAAACTGTAACCATAGAGCTTTCCACCAGCCAAATATGCATATAGTATAGTCTTATTCCTTCATTGCTCTCTATGTGTTACATTGCCAGCATATTCCATGTGCTGACCCGTTTCGGGTTGCAACGTTAATGTTGCAGACTTTTCAGACGACGAGTAAGGTGCCTTTTAGGTCATGGTTCTATACTCAGTGATGCCGTTGGAGTTGATGGACTCACTTATCTTCCAAGCCTTCCGCTATTATCGTTATTAGATGGCCTTAAGCCATATTTATTGTAATAAGTTCTCTTTTGAGACACTCGATGTAATAAGTGTGTGATTGCTACTCTGTTATAAATCCTTCAAGTACTGTGTGGTGTCAGCATTACTGATCCAGAGATGACACCGGAGCACAGAGATTGGACCGTTTGAGGTCTGGTCGCTACAAGATGGTATCAGAGCACACGCTGACTGTAGGACACGACCACTAAGCTAAAGCCCTAGATCACTACTCACTCTCTTCTCGTTCTGACTCCTCATCTTTTCTACTCTTTTAGGATGGTGGAAGCAAGGAACAAATTCACACAACCGGATGAAGATACACCCTTTGGACGTCACTTGAAGGAAGTCACTAGATATCTAAACATAGGAGTACCAAGCTTCACCGGAACCTACAACGCCGCTTTACCGGAAGAGGAGCGTTGGATGATTCAAGTTCAAGTTCTAGGAAGGACGTTCATGCCAGTCATGGAGCCCATAGAGTTTTCTTTTGATGCACCAACCTGGAGTCTAGGAAAGAGCATGGCAGCTCACATCGCCATGGGACGTATTGGAGAAGTTTACCGCAATGATCTCAAGGATACTATCTACCAGATTTGTGGGCGCCGAGATGAGCACTGGGAGATGATCAGCACCAGGAAGGATAGATCAGTTGCAGCTTTTATCCAGGAGTTAAACCAGCACATTCGACGTCAGGAGAACCAGATGTGCGCTGACATGATAGATCTGAAGAAGGCGAGGACAAGAATCAAGGAACTGGAGGAAAAACTCAAGGCTACACGTGAAGATTCTGAAGAGGAAATCAAAGTACTAGTGGAGAAGAATGACGATCTGATCAAGAAGATTGGAATATTTATGGGAGACCCTACACCAGTAGAAGAAGACGAAGAACCCAAGGAGATTCGCCCGGAAGACTACATCATCATTGACGACACCGACTCGGATCCAGATGATAGTGATGATGACTATGTTGATGAAGCTGGAGCAGACATCATGGAGTCTGCAACCGAAGAATATTTCTAGTAGACCACCTCATCAGTAGTAGTAGTCTACCATGTAAATATAGTAGTCCGAGCACTTTTGCGGTAGCTAGATCGATTGTATGCCCTTGTTTGATTGAATGAAGTGAATTGTTTGCTTTTGCCTCATGTGCACATGGGTAGTGTTTTCTCTATAGACCCCTCTCTATTCTTAAATCTCATCTTTTCTAAACCCTCATATGCCTCCGAGACGTGACTCTGGATTTACCTTCCCATCGGAGCTCACCCAGTTGATCCAGCAGCAGAACACATTAATGCAGTTGCTAGTTCAGAATCAGAATTAGGGGAACAACAGCAACAACCCACCACCACCACCACCTGTTGATCACTTAGCCCGTTTTCTTAGGCTGAATCCGCTGGTGTTTTCCATTAGCACCGAGCCGATAGTAGCAGATGATTGGCTCCGCAAGACATCAAGGGAGTTGACCACGGCAGGATGCACAGATGCGAAAAAGGTGAAGTTTGCCGCACATCAGCTTGAAGGACCGCAGCATCATGGCGGGAGAATTTCACCGCCACTTTCCCTATCGATACTGTCACATGGGACCAGTTCCAGCAGGCTTTCCATACTGCCCATGTTTCAGCAGGAGCTATGGCCATGAAGAAGCGAGAGTTTCGCAACTTGCGCCAAGGAGGACGGACAATTGGCCAGTATGTGGAGGACTTTAGTAAGCTAGCACGTTATGCCCCAGATGACGTTGCTACGGATGCAGCTAAGCAGGAGAAGTTTCTAGAAGGGCTGAATGATGAGTTGAGCATGCAGTTGATGGTAGCAGCCTTCAACAACTACCAGGAGTTGGTAGATCATGCTCTTATGATTGAAGGGAAGCAACAGCAAATTGAGAACCGTAAGAGGAAGTATGGACAAGGGAAGTACAATTCTGGAGCTCAGCAGAAACCATGTTTTACCCCTAGATCGGGAGGACATTTTCAGCATAACCATGGAGGAGGTAGCTCGCACAATCATAATGGCACCAAGAATGGTAATGGGAATGGAGGAAGCAACGGCCAAAACTATACCAACCCATCAACCCCAGCCAAGAGAGACCTGAGCCAAGTCACTTGCTTTAAGTGCCAGAAGACCGGACACTATGCCAATGAATGTCATGAATCCTAGAATGGAAATGGCAATGGAAGCTCTGGGAAGAAGCCGAACCCTTTCAACAGGGGACAGGTGAACCATGTAAATGTGGAGGAGGTTGAAGCCCAGCCCGATGCAGTAATAGGTAGGTTTTTGGTTAAGTCTTTTACTGCAATCGTTCTTTTTGATACTGGTGCATCGCATTCATACATATCAAGGGGATTTGTGGATAAGTATAAACTGCCAACCCAAGCCCTTAGGTCACCCATGTTAGTAACCTCGCCTGGAGCAGAGTATATGGCTAGTCTATGGTGTGATCGATTACCATTAAGGATTGGTAACTATGTATTTCCCTCGGACCTAATAGTATTGGAATCTCAAGGATTGGATGTGATATTAGGCATGGATTGGTTATCAAAGTATGAAGGGAACATTGAATGTGCCAGTAAGTCAATTTTGCTTACCACCCCAGAAGGGATAAGGATCAAGTATATATACAGGCATGTGCCAAAAAGGACTCAAGTAAATTGCTTAACAGGAGTTGTGCAGGAGGAAGTACCAGTAGTGAAGGATTTCCCTGATGTATTTCCAGAGGAGTTGCCAGGCATGCCACCGGATAGAGATATTGAGTTTTTGATTGAGCTTTTGCTAGGCACAGGGCCAATATCTAAGAGACCATATAGGATGCCCGCAAAGGATTTGGTGGAGATTAAGAAGTAGATTAGGGAGTTACTGGATAAAGGTTATATTCGCCCAATTTCTTCGCCTTGGGGATCACCATTACTTCTAGTGGAGAAGAAGGATGGATCGTTAAGGATGGTTGTTGATTATCGAGGATTGAATGAAGTAACCATCAAGAACAAGTACCCACTACCGATGATCAATGACCTGTTTGATCGATTGCAAGGAGCTAAGGTATTTTCCAAGATCGATCTGCGATCAGGGTACCATCAGTTAAAGATTCGAGAATAGGATATACCTAAGACGGCTTTTACCACCAGGTATGGGCTATACGAGTATACCATTATGTCATTTGGTCTGACTAACGCACCTGGATATTTTATGAACATGATGAACAAAGTGTTTATGGAATTTTTGGATAAGTTCGTCGTAGTGTTCATCGATGATATCCTGGTTTACTCGAAGAATGAAGAGGAGCATAAGGAGAATTTGCGTTTGGTACTTGGTAAGCTCAAAGAACATCAGTTATATGCCAAGTTTAGCAAATGTGAGTTTTGGTTGAAGGAAGTTGGATTTCTCGGACACGTTATATCCGGAGAGGGTATAGCAGTAGATCCCACCAAGGTTGACACTGTGACAAATTGGGAAGCGCCAACAATAGTTGGAGAGATCCGGAGTTTTCTTGGACTTGCAAGATACTACCGGAGATTCATTGAAAATTTCTCGAAGATTGCAAAGCCTATGACGGAGTTGTTGAAGAAGGATACCAAGTTCATATGGACCGAGGAATATGAAGCCAGTTTCCAGGAGTTGAAGAAACATTTGGTTACATCACCAGTGTTGATTTTGCCAGATCAGACAGAGGATTATGAGGTGTATTACAACGCTTCACGTCGAGGACTTGGAGCAGTGCTTATGCAGGAAGGAAGAGTTGTTTCCTATGCCTCACGACAGCTTAAGCCTCGTGAGTTAAATTATGCCACGCATGATTTGGAGTTAGCAGCCATAGTGCATGCATTGAAGACTTGGAGACACTTTCTCATTAGAAACCATTGCGAGGTGTACACGGACCACAAGAGTTTGAAGTATATTTTCACGCAGAAGGAGTTGAATCTCAGGCAAAGGAGATCGTTGGAGCTCATCAAGCATTATGATATGAGATTGCATTATCACCCCGGAAAGGCTAACGTAGTAGCTGGCGCATTGAGCCGTAAAAGCCATGTCAACACCTTAATGACGGGAGATTTACCAAGGGAGTTAGCCAAAAATCTTCGTGAGCTATGTTTGGAGATAGTTCCGAGAGGCTATGTAGCAGCATTGGAGATTCAGTCTACTTTGATGGATAAGATCAGAGAAGCCCAGAAGACTGACAAGGAGATTGCTTCTATGAAGGAGAAAATGAGCAAAGGAAAAGCTAAAGGATTTCGTGAGGATGAGCACGATACCTTATGGTTTGAAGACCGTGTTTATGTGCCCAACGACCCGGAGATCAGGAAGTTGATTCTGCAAGAGGCCCATGATCCACCATATTTGATTCACCCAAGAAATACCAAGATGTATTTGGATTTGAAGGATACGTTCTGGTGGACTGGAATGAAGAAGGATATTGCGGAATATGTACCAGTTTTTGATGTATGTCAGAGAGTAAAGGCAGAGCTCAGAAGCCAGCAGGATTCCTACAACCATTGCCGATACCCGAATGGAAGTGGGATAAGCTAGGCATGGATTTTATTACAGGATTGCCCAGAACTCGTTCAGTCTATGACTCGATTTGGGTTGTAGTCGATCGTTTGACAAAGGTAGCTCATTTCATTCCAGTGAAGACTACCTATACTAGTGCCAAGTTGGCAAAGATATACATGACCAGGATCGTATGTCTGCATGGAGTTCCAAGGAGCATTGTATCAGATAGAGGAACCCAGTTTACCTCAAAGTTCTAGAATCAGTTGCATGAGACTTTGGGTACCAGGCTAGAGTTTAGTACAACTTTCATCCACAGACAGATGGACAGACCAAGAGAGTCAATCAGATTTTGGAGGATATGCTGAGAGCTTGTGCGCTAGATTACGGATCTGGTTGGAACGAGAATTTGCCATATGCAGAGTTCTCTTACAACAACAGTTATCAATCCAGTTTGAAGATGACCCCTTTTGAAGCTTTGTACAGAAGAAGGTGCAGAACACCATTGTCATGGGATGAAGTTGGAGACCGCCAGTTGTTTGGACCGGATCTGATTAAGGAGTCTGAACAGAAAGTAAAATTGATTCACGATAGGCTCAAGGTAGCCCAGTCCAGGCAGAAGAGCTACGCAGATTCTAAATGCAAGGAGACAGTTTACGAAGTCGGAGACCGAGTTTATCTTCGAGTATCTCCACTTCGAGGAGTTAAGCGTTTTGGAGTTAAGGGAAAGTTAGCGCCACGTTTTGTAGGACCATATAAGGCTTTGGAGTGTATGGGAGAAGTAGCCTACAAGTTGGAATTGCCCGAAGGATTGTCAGGAGTTCACGACGTGTTCCACGTTTCCCAGTTGAAGAAGTGCCACGCAGAGATGGCGGATATACCATTGAGAGACACAGTGCTGCTGGAAGCAATTCAGTTGGATAGTGATTTGACCTATGAGGAGAAACCAGTCAAGATACTTGAGTATGTCAGCCGAGTTACCCGCAGCAAGGTTATCAAGTTTTGCAAAGTTCAGTGGAGCAACCACACGGAGGATGAAGCCACCTGGGAATGAGAGGAAGATCTGTTGAAGGACCACCCTCACCTATTTTCTAGACAACCCGAATCTCGAGGGCGAGATTCATCTTAAGGGGGGTAGGTTTGTAACATCCCAAATTTTCAATTTGGATGTTATACAATAGATCATCATTGCATATCATATTTTATTTGCATTTTGGTTGATCCTAGAAATTTCACGCAACTCAAGAACCCTCGGAGAGAGTTGGTGATTTCGTTATTTTCATATTTGAGTGTTCTCAAATTTTGAAAATGGGATCATTTGATTTTATTTATTTTATCTTCAGTTATATCTATTGTCAAAATATGAGAGAGGGAATAAAATGACTTTCCCAAAATAAAGAAATATTGAGGATTTAATAAAAAAATCAAATAAGATTTTATTTGGATTTATTTGCTATTTTATTTGAATTTAGGAAAAATGCGTGTTTTTCAAAATTTCATTTAGGCCCCAAATAAATGTTCATCTTGTGCGGCTTGATTTTAGAAGCTGGGGAAAATTTATTTCAGGATTTTTGGAGTCCGTTTAGTATTCCTTTTATTTTTATTTTCTCTGAGCATAATTATTTAAAAAAAAGTCGAACCAACCTACCGGGCTGTGTCCGACCAGGACAGCCGGCCCGGCCGGCCTTTATAAGGCGAGGACCCCAGCCCGAGCCGCCCAACCCTAGCCGCCCTAGCCCGCCGCCCTAGCGTTGCCGCCGCCGCCCGAGCGCCGCCCGCGCAGCCGCCGCCCGCCGCCGCCGTCGCCGGACCCGCATGCCGAGGTTGCCCCGCCGCCGTTTTTTTAGAAAAACCGTTCGGTTTTTCCGTCGGTTTTTTAGATCCATTTTTTTTTCATTAGATCGGTTTTTTTCGGTTTAGTTAATTAGTGAGCGTTTGCTCGTTCGTTCGTTTTAACGAACGCGTTCTTCGTTTAGATCCAGTTAACGAACGTTCGTACGTTAATCTGTTCGTCGTTTTTCTTTTTCTCGGATTAAATCCGCGATTTTTCTGATCGCGATTGCTGATCCAATTTTCGTTCTAGTATAACTTTTCGCTCGTTTATCGGAATCACGCGATTCAAGAGCCTGGAGTTTCGTCTCGAAACCCTCTTTCCGTTTAACCAACTCAAACAAGTTTTTGCCTCTGTAAAATTTGACCTAGATCCAGAATAGTAAACGAAGCTTGTCTCTTTTGCCGTTTGCTTTTTGTTGCTTCGTTCGATTTGATTCTTTTTGCCAACCGGAGTTTTTAAGTTGAACTTTCTGGTTAGATCTATTATTTGAGTGTTACCCGTGCATTAGTTGAGTACTTATTATATGCTTGTTTGTTTGTGATAGAGTACCCGGAGTGCGGCGCTTGCTACTTCGAATCGCTAGGTTTTGCGGATCATCAGCAAGGCAAGTAACACTTTGATCTACTTCCTTTTTACCCAGTTTTTATTGCATTAGATGAACCCTCACACATTGCATGATTAGGATCTAATTAAATTGTGGGTTTTGGGAAGTAGATGAGGTAGTACCTATTACCTGTTATTATCAAACCTTTGGGAGTTACTTCTACGTTTGCTTATTTTGCCATGCTATGCTAGTAGACGTGGATTGGGTGAATGAAATCCATGACATATGTGAGTTTGTTAAATCAATGGTTTATCTAAGGTGCCAACTTAAATACACATCTGGGTGGATTGGGGCACCTGGGTATTCCAGCGATTGCCTGTTTTTCTTTATGGACCGCCACCCAGGCTCAAAGGGATCATGAGATTATTCATACTAGAAACTTCCGTGTGCAGCGACAAGCTACTATGGGCTCTAGCATAGTTGACTAAGTCATGCGAACTCTTATAGTGGTAGACTAGCAGATGTAGGGGATGTAGGTTGGTACGGTCTACCCGTTCGTAAGGTGCTAGCGCTTCTGAAAGACTATGTCTCGGTCATCCGTTTCTCAAACACCATGTAGTGCGAGAATCCCAACGGAGGAGATCGAGTCTTGTGGGGAAAAGTGCACAAACCTCTGCAGAGTGTATAAACTAATGATGGTTAGCCGTGTCCCCGGTTATGGACATCTTGAGTATCTAGTACTTGGATTATCATGTGAATCTCATCATATTACTCTAGTTAATTTTGTTGGGTTTTAATGATGATGTTTAATTGGGATTGAGAGGGTGTCTACACTCTCAATGTTTAACAACCACCATGATAGTTAAATAAAATTTATTCCTTTGCAGTAGGGAAAAATTGGCTTTACACAAAACTGTAACCATAGAGCTTTCCACCAGCCAAATATGCATATAGTATAGTCTTATTCCTTCATTGCTCTCTATGTGTTACATTGCCAACATATTCCATGTGCTGACCCGTTTCGGGTTGCAACGTTAATGTTGCAGACTTTTCAGACGACGAGTAAGGTGCCTTTTAGGTCGTGGTTCTATACTCAGTGATGTCGTTGGAGTTGATGGACTCACTTATCTTCCAAGCCTTCCGCTGTTATCGTTATTAGATGGCCTTAAGCCATATTTATTGTAATAAGTTCTCTTTTGAGACACTTGATGTAATAAGTGTGTGATTGCTACTCTATTATAAATCCTTCAAGTACTGTGTGGTGTCAGCATTACTGATCCAGGGATGACACCGGAGCACAGAGATTGGACCGTTTGAGGTCTAGTCGATACACACTTAGTGTGCTATCAAATGTCATAACGTAACTAGGTGACTATAAAGATGCTCTACAGGTGTCTCCGATGGTGTTTGTTGAGTTGGCATAGATCGAGATTAGGATTTGTCACTCCGTTTATCGGAGAGGTATCTCTGGGCCCTCTCGGTAATGCACATCACTATAAGCCTTGCAAGCAATGTGACTAATGAGTTAGTTACGGGATGTTGCATTACGGAACGAGTAAAGAGACTTGCCGGTAATGAGATTGAACTAGGTATTGAGATACCGATGATCGAATCTCAGGCAAGTAACATGCCGATGACAAAGGGAACAACGTATGTTGTTATGCGGTTTAACCGATAAAGATCTTCGTAGAATATGTAGGAACCAATATGAGCATCCAGGTTCTACTATTGGTTATTGACCGGAAGTGAGTCTCGGTCATGTCTACATAGTTCTCGAACCCGTAGGGTCCGCACGCTTAACGTTCGGTGATGATCAGTATTATGAGTTTATGTGTTTTAATGTACCGAAGGTAGTTCAGACTCCCGGATGTGATCATGGACATGACGAGGAGTCTCGAAATGGTCGAGACATAAAGATTGATATATTGGACGGCTATGTTCGGACACCGGAAATGTTTCGGAGAAGTTTCGGATAAAACCGGAGTGTCGGAGGGTTACTAGAACCCCCCGGGGGGACTAATGGGCCTCATGGGCCTTAGTGGAGAGAGAGGGGCGGCTAGGGCAGGCCGCGCGCCCCCTCCCCCTTGGGTCCGAATTGGACTAGGGAAGGGGGGCGGCGCCCCCTTTCCTTCTCCTTCTCCCCCTCTCCTTCCTTGTTGGAAACCTACTAGGAATAGGATTCCTATTCCTAGTAGGAATCCTACTTGGGGCGCGCCCCTATAGGGTCGGCCAGCCTCCCCCTTTCTCCTTTATATACGAGGGCAAGGGGGCACCCTAGAACACACAAGTTGACAATCGTCCTAGTCATGTGCGGTGCCCCTGTCGGTGTCAAAACCGGTGGATCTCGGGTAGGGTGTCCCGAACTGTGCGTCTAAGGTTGATGGTAACAGGAGACAGGGGACACGATATTTACCCAGGTTCGGGCCCTCTCTATGGAGGTAATACCCTACTTCCTGCTTGATTGATCTTGATCAATATGAGTATTACAAGAGTTGATCTACCATGAGATCGTAATGGCTAAACCCTAGAAGTCTAGCCTGTATGACTATGGTATTGAGTATATCCTTTCCGGACTACACCCTCCGGTTAATATAGACATCGGGGGGATCTAGGGTTACATAGAGTCGGTTACATAAGATGGAATCTTCATAGTTGTTCGCCAAGCTTGCCTTCCACGCCAAGGAGAGTCCCATCCGGAAACGGGTACAGTCTTCGGTCTTCATATCTTCACAGCCCATCAGTCCGGCCCATAGATAACAGGCCAGACGCCCGAGGACCCCTTAATCCAGGACTCCCTCAGTAGCCCCTAAACCTGGCTTCAATGACAAGGTATCCGGCGCTTAGTGCTGTCTTCGGCATTGCAAGGCGGGTTCCTCCTTCCGAACTCCCGAATAGTCTCCAGACGAATTGATCGTGTCCGGACCTGTAACACACACCACACACAACCGCAGAGAGAATATAATAACATACGAGTCCAATCTTCTGACAACTTCAGTAACATGACGTCACGCCTGTCCGGTCATGATTTTGAACCATTTTTCACCCCACGTTTCGAGACACGGTTGTCATTGACACGTCTAGTCAAAGCAGAGATTGTGTCCCCTTATTACGGGATTCTCATCAACACGGGCATGGGTAACCCAACCGTGCCATTTACACAACCCTTGGGAGCAGGCGAATTTTAAGGCGAATGGGGGGGGCGTTCGATATTCATCGCCTTTATAAGGAGATAAGATTCCCCTTTCTTCTCCCATGCTTTCTTCCTGCCTCTCCGTTCTCGAGCTCCAACGCCCAAGTGATCATTCATTCCCATTCAAACAAACACCCAACCATGTCCGGATCTGGAGCCGGCGGCAAGTGGATGGCCTCCTCCGTTAAAAGGAAAGATACAGAGGAGCTCCGAGAGGCCGGATACCTGGCCAAGGAGATCGTTTACCGACTTCCGGCCAAGGGACTGGTCGTCCCCACCCCCGATCCTCGTGAGAGAGTGGTGTTCCTCACGCATTTTGTCCATGGGCTGGGATTCCCTCTCCACCTGTTTGTCCGCGGACTGATGTTTTATTCTGGGCTAGATTTCCATGATCTAGCCCCCAACTTTATCCTCAACATCTCGGCATTTATAGTCGTGTGCGAGGCCTTTCTCCGCATCCCACCTCATTTCGGCCTATGGCTGAAGACCTTCAATGTGAAGCCCAAGGTGGTGAGCGGTCAACAGGCAGAGTGCGGAGGAGCTATGTTGGGCAAGATGCCCAACGTCACCTGGCTCGAAGGTTCTTTTGTGGAAATGGTGAAGGGGTGGCAGTCGGGGTGGTTCTACATCACCTAGCCGCGCGACACCAACTAGACAACGACCCTCGAATTCTGATCCGGAGCTCTGATGCGGCTCATGTCCTGGCAAGAGAAGGGCCTAACCTAGGGTTCTCCGGGCGAGCTGATAGGGCTCTAGACGTGTGTCCAGAACATGATATCCAACAAGATCAAGCTTGTCAATGTGATCCAGGTTATGCTCATCCGCCGGATCCTCCCGTGCCAAGGCCGAACTTACTATTTGTGGGAATTCAATCCGGCCAAGCACCAGACGCTGCTAGAGCTCTTCGGCACAATGCACGAGGATATCTGGAAAGTGCTTTTCAAGGCCGGCGAGACGCCACCGCGTACAACCGAGGATCGTGGGCTTAGCTCAAAGCGCCAAGCCAATTCGGTAAGTTCTTTCATGTTCTCAAGGCATAATCTTTACTAGCGTGTTGTGAGAAAGAATTCTAAGATCTCCTATCAATTTTTTCCTTAGGCCTGGACTGACATAGCGAGGCGGATTAACTGTCCAGGCCCGCTACCCGAACACAAAGAGATCCCACTGCTGATGAAGATGTTGTTCCCGTCGCCTTATGACGTGCCAGAGAAGAAGACCAAAAAGGCGGCCAAGGGTACTAGGAGTGGCCTTCGGCGAAAGGATACTTCGGGCCTGTCGTCCGAAGACAAGACTGACCCTTCGGTCGCCGAAGACGGCGACTAGGAGGAGGAAGAAGACAACTCCCCCCCTGAGGGGGGGAGAAAAGGGTGGCCTCCACGAACCTGGAGGCGAAGGCACCCAAGAGGGGGAAGGGCTCCCTCGCGGATAAATCCGTGTGGGATGTCGATAGCAGTCCAGAGCGAATGCCCCCGACCAAGCCTCGGGCCGCTTGTGAGTACCAAAGACCTTATGCTCGTCCCAATGTATGGCCCTTCCCCTTTGCCATATTAATATGTTTAATTTATGCTATTGCAGTCCAGCCCACGACAGTTCTCCACAATCCTCGACAGAGGGCTCGCTAGACTCAAAGGAGATGGCTAGCATGTCGCCGTGTCACAGCCCTAGAGCTTGCTTGTAACTAGTGGCATTGCATCCATGCATCATGCCTAAATTTCTTTAAATTTGAATTGGGAAATTGGAGAGCCTCAGAAATCATTTAAAAAAAATGATGATCAACATTAAAAATTGCTTCAAATGTTTCCAAGGAAATGTTCCTTTTCAGCTTTGAAAAATATTGGCAAGAATAAAATGCAAACCAATATTTTTGGAGTGACTGAAACATTTATTTTGGGCCTTTGAATTAATTCAATAACTATTTGCATTGGATATATATTTGATATATAAATAATATATGTCCAATAATACTGGAACATTTTATGTGGTTTGGTATATTTTAGTTCTAGCCACATAACTATTTTCAGGATTTTATAAAATGGTTTAGTATTTTACTAAACTAAAACAACACAGAACAAAATAAAAAAACAGAAATAGGAAAAGCAGAGAGGAGAGAAACCCTACCTGGCGCTCACCTCTCAGCCCACCTGGCCCAATTCCAGCGGCCCAGCCCACCGAACCGCCACCGTCTCCCACCTCGCGCCAGAAGGACGCGAGGCGTGTGGCCACCGCACGCCGGCACGCGCCGAGCCACCTCCTGCTTGCCGCTCTCCTTCCCCGACGCCCTGGATGCCTCCCCCGAGCGCCACGCACCCCCCTGACCCCTCTCTCCCTCGCCCGTGGCCTCTCCCCTTCCCTGACTCTCTCCCGAGCGGAGCTCGTCGCCGCCGCTCGCCGTAGCCACGCCTACCATGCTCCCCTCGCCTCCCCGTGTCGCCTGAAAGCTCCGCCACCATCCATTACACCTCCTAGAGCAAGCCCCGAGCGCTGGACGCCCCAAGACGACCGCCTCGACCCCGTCTTCAAGCTTCGGTCGCCGGCGATCGTCCTCGACGATTCGTCATCCTCAGCACGCCCCCGGCTACCCCGAGCATCGCTTCGTGATCTACGTGAGCCCTGCTGTATTTCCCCTCTCTTCTCGCTGCGGAACGCACCCTCTAGCCGCCCTAATCACCGGAGCCGATTGCTCCTCGCCGCCGGCCATGGCTCCGCCGTGGCCAGGGCAACCCCAGCTTGCGCCCGAGCATGTTACCAAGTTCGCCGCCCTCCCAGGAGCCCGCAGCGCCCTTCCGTTTCCCCTCTAGTGCACCGCAGCTCCGTGTTCGACCTCGGCCGAACTCCGGCAGCCACCTAGGTCGTCGCCGGCGCCGATTCCGGCCACCCTGACCCCAGCTAACTCCACCAAGAGCTTCGGCTCGCCCCCAGCTCCACCTAGATGCCCTCCACGGCCCATTTGGTCGTCGGAGTGGCCAAAACCACTCTCGCCGCCGCGTCGGGCTCGCCGGCGGCTAAACGCCGGTGTAGCCGACGTTGACCTTGACCACGGTGGGCCCTGGTTGACTCTCCTGAGTCAATGACAGGTGGGGCCCAGCCCTGTTAACTATTTAGGATTAGTTTAAATTAATTTTAGTTTAACTAATTACACTGACACGCGGGACCCACTGTCAGGTTTGACCCGGACCGTGTCCCGTTGACCCGCTGATGTCACACTGACGTCAGGCTGACGCAGTAATTGATTTTCTGGATTTATTTTAATTCAGGAAATTTCAGAAAATACCCCAAACTTCTAAAAATCATATAAATTCAACCGTAGCTCAGAATGAAATAATTTATATATGAAAAATGATCAAAAAAATATGAAGAATCTGTTTATGCCATGATCATGCATGTTTGAACAAGTTAACCTCACTGAATAGGATGAATCATGATTAGGGTAATTTGTGAAAGAACATCTGGAGTTGGAGTTTAACCTTGTTTGCATTCCACTTCAATTAATTTGGCTTACAGCTACATTAGCTCAAAACACCAGCATATTTCCATGTCATTATCATGCATCATATTGTTGCATTGCATTGATTGTGTTCTTTCTTGTTTGCCGGTAATTGTCCCCTCTCAGTAGACGACGTTCCGACGATTGTTCGATGACACTGATGAAGAACTATATTATCTTCAGAAGTGCCAGGCAAGCAAAACCCCCTTGTTCATTCCGATACAATCCTACTCTCTCGCTCCCGCCCTCTTTTACTGCATTAGGACAACATCGATTCATCTGTTACTTGCTGCGGTAGCTGAACCCCTTTATCCTCTGCATGACCTATCATTCCATAGTAATTAGATGAAACCCACTAGCATGAGTAGGAGTTGTTTGAGCCCTGTTGTGCCTACTCGTTCATGTTTGTTTGTCATGCCTACTACTGCTTAGAGTTGAGTCAGGTCTGATTCATCGGGGATGAATCAGAGGTGTGTGAACATGCCCTACTGTGTGTGAGCTAAGTGTGTGAACACGATTTGGTAAAAGGTAACGGTGAGAGGCCATGTAGGAGTACATGGTGGGTTGTCTCATTGAAGCTGTCCTTAGGAACTGAGTTCTGTGTTTGTGATCCATGATTCAGCTACTACCATACATTGGGCCCTGAAATATGACCCCGCTCGACTTCTTATTCACCCTTGTCCTCTGTCCAGGAGTTGCAAGTAGTTTCTGGTGTTTGTAGCTTACTGGAGGCCGTGGACAGAGCTGACCGTAGTGGTGGGCTGTGATGCAGTAGGTACGCGGCCCGGTGTACCAGATACCCATTAGGTATCTCGGAACCCTGTTCACGTCGTTTGGGGCTGTGAGCGAAACTCCGGCCGGATCTCCTCATGGATGGAACCCGAATAGGCGATAAACCTGGACTAGAGACTTGAGTGTTTAGGTAGGTCATGGTCTACACCCACGTCGGCTTTCGCTTGAAGTCTGCCGAGCACATGTCGTGTGCAGACGCTAAGTGGTGGAAACATGTATGAAGAAGTACACCCCTGCAGGGTTAACATCATCTATTCGAATAGTCGTGTCCGCGGAAAAGGACTTCTGGGTTGCTTATATCAGTTCATAGACAAGTGAAAGTGGATACTCTAAAATACGCAAGATGAGCGTGAGTGCTATGGATGGCATTCTCGTAGGGAGACGGGAGCGGATCCATAGTGGTGTATTGATATGGTGAATATGTGGACTCGTGTGCGCCACCTCAAAAGAGTTACTTGCAGTCGTAGTTCAGGATAGCCACCGAGTCAAAGCTGGCTTGCTGCAGTTAAACCCCCACCATCCCTTTGTTGATAATGATGCATATGTAGTTAGTTCTGATGTAAGTCTTGCTGGGTACATTTGTACTCACGTTTGCCTATTTTATGTTTTTGCAGAGGGATTTCAGTCTCACTAGTAGTTCCACGTGAACTTCGACGTTTAGCTTGTTACCTCAGCTACGATCTTGTGCCCTCGGCAGGATCTGGTAGATAGTCAGGCTTCTCAGCCTTTTTCATTTATAGATGTCTGTACTCAGACATGATAGCTTCCGCTTGTGCTTTGACTTGTATGCTCTGAATGTTGGGTCATGAGACCTATGTTTGTAATATCTCGCTCCTCGGAGCCTAATGAATAAATACTTGAGTTGTAGAGTCATGTTGTGATGCCATGTTGTATTTGCACATATCGAGCATATTGCGTGTATGTTACTGAAATGCTTGGTATGTGTGGGATCTGACTATCTAGTTGTTTATCTTTAGTAGCCTCTCTTACCGGGAAATGTCTCCTAGTGTTTCCATTGAGCCATGGTAGCTTGCTACTGCTCCGGAACACTTAGGCTGGCCGGCATGTGTCCTTCTTCGTTCCAGTGTCTGTCCCTTCGGGGAAATGTCACGCATTGAGTACCGGAGTCCTGTTAGCCCGCTACAGCCCGGTTTACCGGAGTCCTGCTAGCCCAGTGCTACAGCCCGGACCCACTTGCTGATGACCAACACGTTCGATGCTGGGTCATGGATGCCTGTCCCTGTAAGTCTGTGCCACTTTGGGTTTACGACTAGTCATGTCAGCCCGGGCTCCTTATCATATGGATGCTAGCGACATCATCATATACGTGAGCCAAAAGGCGCAAACGGTCTCGGGCAAAGGTAAGGCGACACCCGTGGGAATACCGTGCGTGAGGCCGCAAAGTGATATGAGGTGTTACAGGCTAGATCGATGTGACATTGAGTCGGGGTCCTGACAGCGTTGGTATCAGAGCTTGACTGCCTGTAGGATTACCAAGCCAAACTGGTCGAAGTTGAGTCTAGAAATTCTTTAGTTATATAAGGGACTTGATTGTGGGATGGAACGTAAGGCTCTTTTTACTCCTTATACCTTATGCCTTCTGATATGAGTCATCTTATCTTTCTTACGGGGTTAAGGAACTAGGCTTTCTCTTCTTTCTATCAGGATCACGTGTTACTAATCCGTAGATTTATAAGATTGTTGGATTTAAGCTTGAGTTCAGTTCCTACGACTTCTGTATGTTAACTGTTGATCTCGAAACCTTGGTATTGTGCTTCTGAGTGGCTATGCCACCATTTTTGTAGCATGTCTCAAATCTTTTCTGAGCATTTACAGCCGTTATGCTGTCCGAGTCATCCCATGTTTCTAAATAATCTAATGCAATTGCAAAATCCTTTCCCTCTGTTTTGGTGTCCGTCTGGTCAGAATAAGCACACTAATCGCCGGTTGAGGTACTCTGTTGCCTCGGTATATATGTTGGAGCTACTATTATGACCCTAGGAGTTTTAGGGAGTCACCTAGTAAGCTAGCCATGATTTGTGTCCCAGTGTGATGATTCTGGCCTTTATTCTCGAAAGCATTCCGTGATGCTACTTAGTAGTAGGTATTCTATTCCTGGGTTTTGAACCCGAGATTCACTCTACTTACTTCATGTTGATAGTGTTTGCTAGTTCCTTTAGGATATTAGTAACTTTGCGATAGTCCTCGAGGTCCGTGGTTTTTCCTTCTTCCAAATACTATGAACCGCTTATGGTAGATGTTTATTGGATCAAAAGATCACAATTAGAGTACTCTTGAGGAGATCTCCATTCATAAATCGTGACTCTGCCAGTCCTACCTCTCTGCATGGCTTATCCGGAAGAAACATGTTGAACTTGGTTCGACATACTAATCTATGCATCCATAACTCAGAAAATTATATGTTCTTTGAGTTGTCCCTCTTAGTTGTATTCTGACCCCTGTCTATCATTTGATAGTCAAGAGTATGCGTGCATTCGTTTATCGATGCCTATTACTCTTGTGGTCCGTCAAGCCATTCTGTCCTGAATGACTTGGAGAAACAAACTCCAGTACCTCATCCATATCTAGGATTGGGTCAAAGCAGTTGTATTCCGCAGATCAAATGCCAATCCAGCTTTTGGTTCTGTTCTACCTTGGAGTATTACCCCCTTTATGTCAGAATTGTCATGAGAACTGCACCAACTCTCATGAATTTTGACGTAGTGATACTTCTCACCATCATTAGTCATTCCTCGGTCTTCATGTTGTTATAACCGGAATGTCGACAAGTGAATCGTAATGTGTGAAATCAATACTCCTAGCAACCTTGTTGCTTGGTAGTTAAATGGACAATAACCTCATTCTTAACGTGTTGGTTCTTGAATCATCATTCTAAGATTGATCGTGCTACCTTGTCCATCTTCCTGGTGCACATTTCGATTGATGAGTTAGGATTTTGTCAAGTCCTCGCTCATTTGATCATATCGTCTTGCCCTGGAAAGCGAGATTGTTCTCGAGCTTACTAACATATCAGTGGTTCGTGATTTTCCGAATATCTTCTCGAAAGTATCACCAGGTTGTCACCTGACTGTTATGTTGAGCTCGTGATCAAGTTGGTTTATCCTGTAAACCACCCTTTCTCCAAGAATCTGTGTTGGATACCCCTGAGCTAGTTTGTTAAGCCAAACAACAACTTGGAGAGTTGGAAGATAAAAGCTTACCTGACTTAGTTCATTTCAAAGGGATATCCTTTGTATGTGTGTGTTGAAGAAAGTTGATATTTCATCGACTGACCCTCGTGATCAGTTAATGGACCTATCATCTTGTCCAACCTTTGATTTGGGTGTGGGCTATCCTCAAATCAAGTCAGAACCAACGATGTTCGTAATGTTGTCTTACTCGTGGTTTTTCCTCGAGCATACACCATTATATTCTTTGGTCTGACCAATGCTATCACCGTGTTCACTTAACTATGGAATTCCTTTTAAAGGGAAACCCGGATGAATTGTTGTTGAGCCCATTGACAACATCCTTATCTCCTCCATGATTTTGTTGAACATTAAGCTAGTGTTGGAAACTTTTGAAAGCATTTCTTCATGCTAATTCATGAAGCATATGTTCGGATGTAAGAAGTGACTTCCTCCAGTTCATGTGCATTTGATGCAAGTTGCCACCGTGGATTCGAGAAAGTCAATGTTGTTTCCTTTGGAATCATCCCAAATCAATCATGCATACGTGCGAAGTATTCTGTGGTTCGGAGACTTGCAACCTCCATTCTATATGTGTCCCTAGCACACCAAGCCACTGATTGATTTGTTCAAGGTTAATAAGTTCTAAGTGCTAGTCCCGAAGGTACCAGACGGATTTGTACAAAACTTCGATATCCTCGCTGATGGTTCCCCCTCCTGAACTCGGTAGTGTTTTATTATAAGACTACTTTGTGGTCATGCTTGTCTTGGACAACATGTTCACATGTTGTAGCAGAACCAGCTCATGTTTTGGAGCTTGCTATCGTAATTCATTTCCCGAGAATCTTGCAACGTCATCTCGTCGATTTGTGTTGCAAACTTTCATTTTTCTTCCTCTCGATGAGTCTGGAATATTCTGACACCAATCAGGTCTGAATCTCAGGCAGATATGATGATTGGAACATTTCCCAAGAACTATAATATTGGTCCCTCGATAACCGGTAAAGTGAATGTCGTGGACAACACACCCAGCCGGAAGACCTATAATTGTAGTATCTTGATTGAAGAAGTTGGCCACCTTCCCATAAGGATTTTGCAGGATTTACTTTCGTAGTTATTCCTTATGATTTTTGTGTTCCCGGAGTCCGACCTTTACTTGATGTTCTAGATACCAGACCATTTCAAGTAATGGGATACGCTAGTACATCAAGGAGAACATTAGAAGCGGAGTGCTAAATGTCTCTCGGTCGATCATCCAGATTTTATTTCCTTGGCCCCGCCAAGGGTGAAATCTGAGAAAGTGTTATCTTCCTTTGCATCTGCATCATCCATCATCATTCATCATGGTAGCAAGTTGTGTTGCCAGGATCCTTGACACGGATATTGGTAAAATCTTGATGATTATGGAAATTCTCAAGTTCTTGAGAGCACGCGCAAGTGCTAGGTTTGATCGTCGGCATTAACTGTATAGTGCTCTCAGTTTCCTCGGCAATGCTATGACCTTTTCAAACAGTGAATTCACTCTCTATTGTTGGGTTCTTCCCCAGTTACCAGAATCATTCCCAGCATTTGCATTTTGTTCCCACCTTGCACCGCCAACGTGCCATTCTACCATGGGTCTCTTCCATTTCCGGTGGTAAGCAAATTCATCCATTACGTTGTCTTCAACAAGGTAATCCACATCATCCAAGTCCGAGTATGCCATTCTACCGACCCCCTCCAAACGATCGTTTGTGATTGCCTTAGGCTGGTATAAAGAAATTCAATGATCTTTGTATCAAATGTAATGCTTTTTGCCACTTAAGGGAATAGTTCTTTGCGTCACTTTTCCCAAGGTGCCCGTTACGGAATCCTGGCAGTTATTTCTTCGCCACCTTGACACCATCCACCATTTTACCTAAGCGTGGAATGGTTGCCTACCAATTTGAACCTTCGTCATCCATTTCTTTACCATCATTCCTAATGTGTGTTTGGTGTCTCAACTCAAGAGTTGTTCTTACGTCTCTCCATGAACTGATCTTGAGTTGCTCGATCTTCAAGAAGAGTAAATCCTGTAGGGTTTCCCCCTTCTTTCTGTTGTTGTGTCGAGTGAAGATCTCGAAAGCAAAGACGTCAAGACCAAAATGATGGAATGAATCATCCTCTTTGAGAAGGGCAAATGGATCATGAAGATTGTGATAGTTGTGACTTCCCTTTGCCTCTTACCTCACGTCTTGAATCTCGGGGCGAGATTCTTGTTTAGTGGGGGTGAGTTGTCACAGCCCTAGAGCTTGCTTGTAACTAGTGGCATTGCATCCATGCATCATGCCTAAATTTCTTTAAATTTGAATTGGGAAATTGGAGAGCCTCAGAAATCATTTAAAAAAATGATGATAAACATTAAAAATTGCTTCAAATGTTTCCAAGGAAATGTTCCTTTTTAGCTTTGAAAAATATTGGCAAGAATAAAATGCAAACCAATATTTTTGGAGTGACTGAAACATTTATTTTGTGCCTTTGAATTAATTCAATAACTATTTGCATTGGATATATATTTGATATATAAATAATATATGTCCAATAATACTGGAACATTTTATGTGGTTTGGTATATTTTAGTTCTAGCCACATAACTATTTTCAGGATTTTATAAAATGGTTTAGTATTTTACTAAACTAAAACAACACAGAACAAAATAAAAAAACAGAAATAGGAAAAGCAGAGAGGAGAGAAACCCTACCTGGCGCTCACCTCTCAGCCCACCTGGCCCAATTCCAGCGGCCCAGCCCACCGAACCGCCACCGTCTCCCACCTCGCGCCAGAAGGACGCGAGGCGTGTGGTCACCGCATGCCGGCACGCGCTGAGCCACCTCCTGCTTGCCGCTCTCCTTCCCCGACGCCCTGGACGCCTCCCCCGAGCGCCACGCACCCCCCCTGACCCCTCTCTCCCTCGCCCGTGGCCGCTCCCCTTCCCTGGCTCTCTCCCGAGCGGAGCTCGTCGCCGCCGCTCGCCGTAGCCACGCCTACCGTGCTCCCCTCGCCTCCCCGTGTCGCCTGAAAGCTCCGCCACCAACCATTACACCTCCTAGAGCAAGCCCCGAGCGCCGGACGCCCCAAGACGACCGCCTCGACCCCGTCTTCAAGCTTCGGTCACCGGCGATCGCCCTCGACGATTCGTCATCCTCAGCACGCCCCCGGCTACCCCGAGCATCGCTTCGTGATCTACGTGAGCCCTGCCGTCTTTCCCCTCTCTTCTCGCTGTGGAACGCACCCTCTAGCCGCCCTAATCACCGGAGCCGATTGCTCCTCGCCACCGGCCATGGCGCTGCCGTGGCCAGGGCCACCCCAGCTTGCGCCCGAGCATGTTACCAAGTTCGCCGCCTTCCCAGGAGCCCGCAGCGCCCTTCCGTTTCCCCTCTAGTGCACCGCAGCGCCGTGTTCGACCTCGGCCGAACTCCGGCGGCCACCTAGGTCGTCGCCGGCGCCGATTCCGGCCACCCCGACCCCAGCTAACTCCACCAAGAGCTTCGGCTCGCCCCCAGCTCCACCTAGATGCCCTCCGCGGCCCATTTGGTCGTCGGAGTGGCCAAAACCACTCTCACCGCCGCGTCGGGCTCACCGGCGGCTAAACGCCGGTGTAGCTGACGTTGACCTTGACCACGGTGGGCCCTGGTTGACTCTCCTGAGTCAATGACAGGTGGGGCCCAGCCCTGTTAACTATTTAGGATTAGTTTAAATTAATTTTAGTTTAACTAATTACACTGACACGCGGGACCCACTGTCAGGTTTGACCTGGACCGTGTCCCGTTGACCCGCTGATGTCACACTGACGTCAGGCTGACGCAGTAATTGATTTTCTGGATTTATTTTAATTCAGGAAATTTCAGAAAATACCCCAAACTTCTAAAAATCATATAAATTCAACCGTAGCTCAGAATGAAATAATTTATATATGAAAAATGATCAGAAAAATATGAAGAATCTGTTTATGCCATGATCATGCATGTTTGAACAAGTTAACCTCACTGAATAGGATGAATCATGATTAGGGTAATTTGTGAAAGAACATCTGGAGTTGGAGTTTAACCTTGTTTGAATTCCACTTCAATTAATTTGGCTTACAGCTACATTAGCTCAAAACACCAGCATATTGCCATGTCATTATCATGCATCATATTGTTGCATCGCATTGATTGTGTTCTTTCTTGTTTGCCGGTAATTGTCCCCTCTCAGTAGACGATGTTCCGACGATTGTTCGATGACACCGATGAAGAACTATATTATCTTCAGAAGTGCCAGGCAAGCAAAACCCCCTTGTTCATTCCGATACAATCCTACTCTCTCGCTCCTGCTCTCTTTTACTGCATTAGGACAACATCGATTCATCTGTTACTTGCTGCGGTAGCTGAACCCCTTTATCCTCTGCATGACCTATCATTCCACAGTAATTAGATGAAACCCACTAGCATGAGTAGGAGTTGTTTGAGCCCTGTTGTGCCTACTCGTTCATGTTTGTTTGTCATGCCTGCTACTGCTTAGAGTTGAGTCAGGTCTGATTCATCGGGGATGAATCAGAGGTGTGTGAACATGCCCTACTGTGTGTGAGCTAAGTGTGTGAACACGATTTGGTAGAAGGTAACGGTGAGAGGCCATGTAGGAGTACATGGTGGGTTGTCTCATTGAAGCCATCCTTAGGAACTGAGTTCTGTGTTTATGATCCATGATTCAGCTACTACCATACATTGGGCCCTGAAATATGACCCCGCTCGACTTCTTATTCACCCTTGTCCTCTGTCCAGGAGTTGCAAGTAGTTTCTGGTGTTTGTAGCTTACTGGAGGCCGTGGACAGCGCTGACCGCAGGGGTGGGCTGTGATGCGGTAGGTACGTGGCCCGGTGTACCGGATACCTGTTAGGTATCTCGGAACCCTGTTCACATCGTTTGGGGCTGTGAGCGAAACTCCGGCCGGATCTCCTCATGGATGGAAGCCGAATAGGCGATAAACCTGGACTAGAGACTTGAGTGTTTAGGTAGGTCGTGGTCTACACCCACGCCGGCTTTCGCTTGAAGTCTGCCGAGCACATGTCGTGTGCAGACGCTAAGTGGTGGAAACATGTATGAAGAAGTACACCCCTGCAGGGTTAACCTCATCTATTCGAATAGCCATGTCCGCGGAAAAGGACTTCTGGGTTGCTTATATCAGTTCATAGACAAGTGAAAGTGGATACTCTAAAATACGCAAGATGAGCGTGAGTGCTATGGATGGCGTTCTCGTAGGGAGACGCGAGCGGATCCATAGTGGTGTATTGATATGGTGAATATGTGGACTCGTGTGCGCCACCTCAAAAGAGTTACTTGCAGTCGTAGTTCAGGATAGCCACTGAGTCAAAGCTGGCTTGCTGCAGTTAAACCCCCACCATCCCTTTGTTGATAATGATGCATATGTAGTTAGTTCTGATGTAAGTCTTGCTGGGTACATTTGTACTCACGTTTGCCTATTTTATGTTTTTGCAGAGGGATTTCAGTCTCACTAGTAGTTCCACGTGAACTTCGACGTTTAGCTTGTTACCTCAGCTACGATCTTGTGCCCTCGGCAGGATCTGGTAGATAGTCACGCTTCTCAGCCTTTTTCATTTATAGATGTCTGTACTCAAACATGATAGCTTCCGCTTGTGCTTTGACTTGTATGCTCTGAATGTTGGGTCATGAGACCTATGTTTGTAATATCTCGCTCCTCGGAGCCTAATGAATAAATACTTGAGTTGTAGAGTCATGTTGTGATGCCATGTTGTATTTGCACATATCGAGCATATTGCGTGTATGTTACTGAAATGCTTGGTATGTGTGGGATCTGACTATCTAGTTGTTTATCTTTAGTAGCCTCTCTTACCGGGAAATGTCTCCTAGTGTTTCCATTGAGCCATGGTAGCTTGCTACTGCTCCGGAACACTTAGGCTGGCCGGCATGTGTCCTTCTTCGTTCCAGTGTCTGTCCCTTCGGGGAAATGTCACGCATTGAGTACCGGAGTCCTGTTAGCCCGCTACAGCCCGGTTTACCGGAGTCCTGCTAGCCCAGTGCTACAGCCCGGACCCACTTGCTGATGACCGACACGTTCGATGCTGGGTCATGGATGCCCCCTGTAAGTCTGTGCCACTTTGGGTTTACGACTAGTCATGTCAGCCCGGGCTCCTTATCATATGGATGCTAGCGACATCATCATATACGTGAGCCAAAAGGCGCAAACGGTCCCGGGCAAAGGTAAGGCGACACCCGTGGGAATACCGTGCGTGAGGCCGCAAAGTGATATGAGGTGTTACAGGCTAGATCGATGTGACATTGAGTCGGGGTCCTGACACGCCGCCACCTGCTCACTCTACCTCGCCCAAAGGCGATGACGAGGTGGTGTCCCAAAGGGTCTTTCCCGACCAAGGGGAGGCTCCGGATATCGCCAGGGCGGCGTCCAAGGATGACTCCACGGCCGCCGGACACATGGGGGAAGAAGCCCCCATGGGGACTGATGGTGGGGGCCGAGTTCCATTCGGCCCTCAGCCGGATATCATTCCGGAGACCTGCACGACTCTGGAATTCGGCAAACGGCCTTCCCCGAAAGGAGGGGGTGTGCCTGTTCCACTGGTGACCTCCGTCCAACCAGAGGCGCCGGATGATCTGCTGGAAGCACTGCGAGGCGCTTCCATTGTAGATGAACACCATGCCCTTATGGGTACGGTGGTCAAAAAGGTTCAGTCTGCCAAAAGCGGGATGACCGAAGCCTGCACTAGCCTTTTAACAGGCTTTGAGGTAATAATAATTGTAGAAAGAATATCACAGTGTAGACATTAGCCCTTCATGCTCTGTTCGGTGTTCGGAAAGAAAAGCCGAACAGAGGATCAAAACAATTTTCGCAGGAGTCTAACATATGATGTCTATGTAAATAAGCAGGCATCGCTACTGGCTGCTGCCGCTCATACTGCGGAGGTCTCCGAACTGAAGCGGAGCCTGGAGCAGGCCGAGGAAGAGCTCAGCCTTGTGAAGAAGCAGCTGGAAGACAGCCAAGGTATGCAGTAACCTGTGTGTGTATGTCAGGAAGGATGAATACATCGTGTTGACTAAAGTGTCATGAACTATGCTAGGGGCCACGACCGAGGTGGCGGCCCTCAAGAAGGCATTAGTTGAGGCTGAGGATAAAGCGGCCAAGGAACACGCTTTACACGAAAAGCACGAGGCCCGGGTCAGCGAAGTTCAGCAAGAGCTTCAGGATGCCGTCAAGAAGTACGAGTCCCTGGAGCGTGATTCTAACACGCAGGCGTCCGAACTTGCGGAGGCCCGCCAGAGCGCACAAGAGGCTCGAGCCGAGGCCCAGAGCGCCCTTCAGGGACTCCAGGCGGCTAAGAAGATTGTGGCGGGTAAGGCTTTCATTATGCCAAGCAAGTCTGTGAAGGAGACGCTCCTTTTACTTACCCGAATTTGGTGCTCTACAGGGGCGTTTACGGATTTGCCGTGCAGCGTATCCGATGCTGCTGAATTCTATCGAGCCGAGGAAGGGAGTTCGACGGAGAAACTATTCTGGTCTCAATATCTTGGACCAGAACATCCGGTATCCTTTAGCGACTAGCTAAAACAGTTGGTCGAGCTACACAAGGCGGCCGAGCTGGCCATGAGGGACCTGATAGTCCGGCTATGGCCTGCCGCGCCGGTACCCAACAGCTACTTCGGGATTGTGAAGCGGCTTGTTAGTGCCTGCCCGTGGCTTGAGGCCGTAAAGCGGTCGGTATGTATTGAAGGTTCCCGTATGGCCTTTGCTCGCTACAAGATGTGGTGGGCGAAGATGGACGCCGTCGAGCTGACCAAGGGGCCACCGAAGGGCAAGGAGCACCGTACACCCGAGCGCTATTTTGCGGATGTCCTAGAGGGGTCTTGTATTGTAGCCACGCAGCGCGGGCAGGACATTATTTTCGAGTGAACACACTCGTATTTTGTCTTGTATGATGACAACAAATCTGCTTTGTAATATAATTTATGTTTTGATTGTATCCTCCTGTGCGGCCGTGTTGTATGAAATCTGAGGGTTGGCCAGTCGTCGGCTTCTGCCCTCACGTAGGTAGTACGGAGGTGTTCGGGATGGTATCTAAACAATCTTGATCCAATTATATAGTCCTTGAAGGAGTTGTTTAGAGCAACGAACCAGGCAACCAGACTATATGGCTTGAACGCCCTCACTTAGCCATAGGAGTTTCATAATAAAACATAGGCGCAGCCCCTGGTATGTGAACTAGAGTGCTGTCAGCGTCTGATCAGGAAGTACGATCCTTCACGAAATGCGGAAAAACCTCCAACGATTTGAGACCTCCAAACAGCTGACCGGCTCTCACCACATCATGACAGTCAGTTTTTGGCTTTCTCTACTGAGGTGCTCATCCGGTTTAGACTAGGGCACAATCGTAGTAGTTCTCCCTTTACTACCTAGCCGATGTAGCGGAACGTAGGGTAGCGAGCACAGGAGCCGGGCAACCCAACTATTGACCAAAGACATGATTCAGAGCCAATTGATACGTCTCCAACGTATCTATAATTTTTGATTGCTCCATGCTATATTATCTACTGTATTGGACATTATTGGGCTTTATTATCCACTTTTATATTATTTCTGGGACTAACCTATTAACCGGAGGCCCAGCCCAGAATTGTTGTTTTTTGCCTGTTTTAGGGTTTTGAAGAAAAGGAATATCAAACGGAGTCCAAATAGAATGAAACCTTCGGGAACGTGATTTTCTCAATGAACAAGACCCAGGAGACTTGGACCCTACGTCAATACACAAAAGAGGAGGCCACGAGGTAGGGGGCGCACCTACCACCCCCCAGGCGCGCCCTCCACCCTCGTGGGCCCCCTGTTGCTCCACCAACGTACTCCTTCCTCCTATATATACCTACGTACCCCCAAACGATCAGATACGAAGCCAAAACCCTAATTCCACCGCCGCAACTTTTTGTATCCACGAGATCCTTTCTTGCGGCCTGTTCCGGAGCTCCGCCGGAGGGGGCATCGATCATGGAGGGCTTCTACATCAACACCATAGCCCCTCCGATGAAGTGTGAGTAGTTCACCTCAGACCTACGGGTCCATAGTTAGTAGCTAGATGGCTTCTTCTCTCTTTTTGGATCTCAATACAATGTTCTCCCCCTCTCTTGTGGAGATCTATTCGATGTAATCTTATTTTTGTGGTGTGTTTGTTGAGATCGATGAATTGTGGGTTTATGATCAAGTCTATCTATGAACAATATTTGAATCTTCTTTGAATTCTTTTATGTATGATTGATTACCTTTGCAAGTCTCTTTGAATTATCAGTTTGGTTTGGCCTACTGGATTGATCTTTCTTGCAATGGGAGAAGTGCTTAGCTTTGGGTTCAATCTTGCGGTGTCCTTTCCCAGTGACAGTATGGGCAGCAAGGCACGTATTGTATTGTTGCCATCAAGGATAACAAGATGGGGTTTTCATCATATTGCATGAGTTTATCCCTCTACATCATGTCATCTTGCTTAAGGCGTTACTCAGTTTTCATTAACTTAATACTCTATATGCATGCTGGATAGCGGTCGATGAGTGGAGTAATAGTAGTAGATGTAGGCAGGAGTCGGTCTACTTGTCTCGGACGTGATGCCTATATACATGATCATACCTAGATATTCTCATAACTATGCTCAATTCTGTCAATTGCTCAACAGTAATTTGTTCACCCACCGTAGAATACGTATGCTCTCGAGAGAAGCCACTAGTGAAACCTATGGCCCCCGGGTCTATCTTCATCATATTAATCCCCTAATACTTAGTTATTTCCTTTGCTTTTTTACTTTGCTTTTATTTTACTTTGCATATTTATCACAAAAATACCAAAAATATTATCTTATCATATCTATCAGATCTCACTCTCGTAAGTGGCCGTGTAGGGATTGACAACCCCTTATCGCGTTGGTTGCGAGGATTTATTTGTTTTGTGCAGGTGCGAGGGACTCGCGTGTAGCCTCCTACTAGATTGATACCTTGGTTCTCAAAAACTGAGGGAAATACTTACGCTGCTTTGCTACATCATCCCTTCCTCTTCAGGGAAAACCAACGCAATGCTCAAGAGGTAGCAAGAAGGATTTCTGGCGCCGTTGCCGGGGAGGTCTACGCAAAAGTCAATATACCAAGTACCCATCACATACCCTTATCTCCCGCATTACATTATTTTCCATTTGCCTCTCGTTTTCCTCTCTCCCACTTCACCCTTGTCGTTTTATTCGCCCTCTCTCTCTATCCTCCCTCTCTTTCTCTATATGCCTTTTTTCCGCTTGTTTTTTGTTTGCTTGTGTGTTAGTTTGCTTGCTTGTCACGATGGCTCAAGATAATACTAAATTGTGTGACTTCACCAATACCAACAATAATGATTTTATTAGCACTCCGATTGCTCCTCTTACCGATGCTGAATCATGTGAAATTAATACTGCTTTGCTGAATCTTGTCATGACAGATCCGTTTTCCGGCCTTCCTAGTGAAGATGCCGCTACCCATCTAAATAGCTTCGTTGATTTGTGTGATATGCAAAAGAAGAAAGATGTGGATAATGATATTGTTAAATTGAAGCTATTTCCTTTTTCGCTTAGAGATCCTGCTAAAGCTTGGTTTTCGTCTTTGCCTAAAAATAGTATTGCTTCGTGGAACAAGTGCAAAGATGCTTTTATCTCTAAGTATTTTCCTCCCGCTAAGATCATCTCTCTTAGAAACGATATTATGAATTTTAAGCACCTTGATCATGAACATGTTGCACAAGCTTGGGAGAGAATGAAACTAATGATACGTAATTGCCCTACTCATGGTTTAAATTTGTGGATGATTATACAAAAATTTTATGCCGGATTGAAATTTGCTTCTAGAAATCTTTTAGATTCGGCCGCGGGAGGCACTTTTATGGAAATCACTTTAGGATAAGCTACTAAACTCCTAGATAATATTGTGGTTAATTATTCTCAATGGCATACTGAATGATCTACTAATAAAAAGGTGCATGCAATAGAAGAAATTAATGTTTTGAGTGGAAAGATGGATGAACTTATGAAATTATTTACTAGTAAGAGTGTTTCTTCTGATCCTAATGATATGCCCTTGTCTACTTTGATTGAGAATAATAATGAATCTATGGCTAGTAAAATAGTTTATAAACCATAGAGAAGTTGGAACACAGTAGGTTTAACACCAATATAAATAAAGAATGAGTTCATTACAGTACCTTGAAGTGGTCTTTTGTTTTCTTTCGCTAAAGCTCACGAGATTTTCTACTTTGAGTTTTGTGTTGTGAAGTTTTCAAGTTTTGGGTAAAGATTTGATGGATTATGGAACAAGGAGTGGCAAGAGCCTAAGCTTGGGGATGCCCATGGCACCCCCAAGATAATCTAAGGACACCTAAAATCCCAAGCTTGGGGATGCCCCGGAAGGCATCCCCTCTTTCGTCTACTTCTATCGGTAACTTTACTTGGAGCTATATTTTTATTCACCACATGATATGTGTTTTGCTTGGAGCGTCTTGTATGATTTGAGTCTTTATTTGTTAGTTTACCACAATCATCCTTGCTGTACACACCTTTTGAGAGAGCCATACATGATTTGGAATTTGTTAGAATACTCTATGCTTCGCTTGTATCTTTTGAGTTATATAGTTTTGATCTAGTACTTCACTTATATCTTTTAGAGCACGGTGGTGGATTTGTTTTATAGAAACCATTGATCTCTCATGCTTCACTTAGATTATTTCGAGAGTCTTAAATAGCATGGTAATTTGCTTAAAATCCTAATATGCTAGGTATTCAAGATTAGTAAAAATTTCTTATGAGTGTTTTGAATACTAAGAGAAGTTTGATGCTTGATGATTGTTTTGAGATATGGAGGTAATAATATCAAAGTCGTGCTAGTTGAGTAGTTGTGAAATTGAGAAATGCTTGTGTTGAAGTTTGCAAGTCCCGTAGCATGCACGTATGGTAAACGTTATGTAACAAATTTGAAACATGAGGTGTTATTTGATTGTCCTCCTTATGAGTGGCGGTCGGGGACGAGCGATGGTCTTTTCCTACCAATCTATCCCCCTAGGAGCATGCGCGTAGTGCCAAGGTTTTTCATGACTTGTAGATTTTTGCAATAAGTATGTGAGTTCTTTATGACTAATGTTGAGTCCATGGATTATACGCACTCTCACCCTTCCATCCTTGCTAGCCTCTTCGGTACCGTGCATTGCCCTTTCTCACATTGAGAGTTGGCGCAAACTTCACATGTGCATCCAAACCCCCTGATATGATACGCTCTTTCACACATAAACCTCCTTATATCTTCCTCAAAACAGCCACCATACCTACCTATTATGGCATTTCCATAGCCATTCCAAGATATATTGCCATGCAACTTTCCACCATTCTGTTTATCATGAAACATTCATTATTGTCATATTGCTTAGCATGATCATGTAGTTGACATAGTATTTGTGGCAAAGCCAATGTTCATAATTCTTTCATACATGTCACTCTTGGTCCATTGCATATCCCGGTACACCGCCGGAGGCATTCATATAGAGTCATCTTTTGTTCTAGTATCGAGTTGTAATCATTGAGTTGTAAATAAATAGAAGTGTGATGATCATCATTTTCTAGAGCATTTTCCCAAGTGAGGAATTATATAAAAAAAGAGAAAGGCCAAATAAAAAAGGAGAAAGGTCAAATGAAGAAAATGAGAGAAAAAGAGAGAAGGGACAATGTTACTATCCTTTGACACACTTGTGCTTCAAAGTAGCACCGTAATCTTCATGATAGAGAGTCTCTTGTTTTGTCACTTTCATATACTAGTGGGAATTTTCAGAACTTGGCTTGTATATTCCAACAATGGGCCTCCTCAAGTGCCCTAGGTCTTCGTGAGCAAGCAAGTTGGATGCACACCCACTTAGTTTCTTTTGTTGAGCTTTCATACATTTATAACTCTAGTGCATCCGTTGCATGGCAATCCCTACTCCTTGCATTAACATCAATCGATGGGCATCTCCATAGCCCATTGATTAGCCTCGTTGATGTGAGACTTTCTCCTTTTTGTCTTATCCACATAACCCCCCTCATTATACTCTATTCCATCCATAGTGCTATGTCCATGGCTCGCGCTCATATATTGCGTGAAAGTTTATAGGTTTGAGATTACTAAAGTATGAAACAATTGATTGGCTTGTCATCGGGGTTGTGCATGATGAGAGCATTCTTGTGTGACAAAAATGGAGCATGACTAAACTATATGATTTTTAGGGATGAACTTTCTTTGGCCATGTTATTTTGAGAAGACATAATTGCTTTGTTAGTATGCTTGAAGTATTATTATTTTTATGTCAATATGAACTTTTGTCTTGAATCTTTCGGATCTGAATATTCATACCACAATTAAGAAGAATTATATTAAAATTATGCCAAGTAGCACTCCGCATCAAAAAATTTGTTTTTATCATTTACCTACTTGAGGACGAGCAGGAATTAAGCTTGGGGATGCTTGATACGTCTCCAACGTATCTATAATTTTTGATTGCTCCATGCTATATTATCTACTGTTTTGGACATTATTGGGCTTTATTATCCACTTTTATATTATTTTTTGGACTAACCTATTAACCGGAGGCCCAACCCAGAATTGATGTTTTTTTCCTGTTTTAGGGTTTCGAAGAAAAGGAATATCAAACGGAGTCCAAACGGAATGAAACCTTCGGGAACGTGATTTTCTCAATGAACAAGACCCAGGAGACTTGGACCCTATGTCAAGACACAAAAGAAGAGGCCACGAGGTAGGGGGCGCGCCTACCCCCCAGGCGCGCCCTCCACCCTTGTAGGCCCCCTGTTGCTCCACCAACGTACTCCTTCCTCCTATATATACCTACGTACCCCCAAACAATCACATACGGAGCCAAAACCCTAATTCCACCACCGCAACTTTTTGTATCCACGAGATCCCATCTTGGGGCCTGTACCGGAGCTCCGCCGGAGGGGGCATCGATCATGGAGGGCTTCTACATCAACACCATAGCCCCTCCGATGAAGTGTGAGTAGTTCACCTCAGACCTACGGGTCCATAGTTAGTAGCTAGATGGCTTCTTCTCTCTTTTTGGATCTCAATACAATGTTCTCCCCCTCTCTTGTGGAGATCTATTCGATGTAATCTTCTTTGTGCGATATGTTTGTTGAGACCGATGAATTGTGGGTTTATGATCAAGTCTATCTATGAACAACATTTGAATCTTCTTTGAATTCTTTTATGTATGATTGGTTATCTTTGCAAGTCTCTTCGAATTATCAGTTTGGTTTGGCCTACTGGATTGATCTTTCTTGCAATGGGAGAAGTGCTTAGCTTTGGGTTCAATCTTGCGGTGTCCTTTCCCAGTGACAGTAGGGGCAGCAAGGCACGTATTTACCACTAATGCATATAATGCTAAATTCGGGGTGCCGAACTATACTTATAAGAAGTGTTCAGACTTTTGGTTCCGTAATGTGGGGTGTTACAAAGCCCCTGGCAAACATCAAAACGTACCAAAGTGTACGGGTGCTACCTAATGGGGTTATCCACATGGAAACTGGAAAAAAGGAAAAGAGAGAAAGAAAACAGAAAAGATGTAAAGGTAAAAAACTGGGGTCCTACAGGCCCAGCTACAAATTGTTTTCATTGTAATGTAATTAGTACGTCAAGGCGCATTGATACAAGTAGTGCAATAAGCAACAGGCTATTTAGCACGCCGAAAGCAGGGGATAGCTGCATGTAGTTCCTGGAAAACAGGTAGAGTTATCGTTAACGGAATCACCTAAAAAGTCCCCGTATGTCTGCGCTCCTCGCCATCTTGGTGTATTTATCCTTCAAGAGGACCGATAACCAGACCCCCCCCCCCCCGATGGGGCCTGTAGGATTAAAACCTGAAAGAAAACAAGAAGAGTGAAAGTATATGTGTATCTGATGTCGGTTGAGCCGTGCCGTGGATCACAAGCTAGCTATGCCTCCGTCGATGCCCATGGAATTTTGAGTGCGTAGTTATGTACGCGCGACACGTATGCCACCGCTTGATCGGGATTGAGACGGAGGCTGGATTGCTAGTCGAGCTCCTGACGAGCCAAGCTCTCCTGCTACAGAGTAGTTCGGACCCTCTTAAGGGTGTCCGAGGGCTCGGCAGCCGAATGAAGGTTCTGCTTGAGAAAGTCGCTTCCGCGTGGACCGGGCATCTTGAGCTTGAGATAAGCATAGTGTGGCACTGCGTTGAATCGAGCAAACATGGTTCGTTCGAGCAGTGCATGATAGCCGCTGCGGAATGGGACGATATCGGAGACTAACTCCTCGCTTCGGAAGTTGACCAGAGATCCGAAGACAACCTCTAATGTGATTGAGCCCGTACAAAGGGCCTCTATGCCTGGAATGACTCCTTTAAAGGTGGTCTTTGTAGGCTCGATCCTTGATGGGTTAATGCCCATTTTTCGCACTGTATCCTGATAGAGAAGATTGAGGCTGCTACCGCCGTCCATAAGGACACGAGTCAGGTGGAACCCATCAATTATTGGGTCTAAGACTAGTGCAGCTGAGCCTCCATGACGGATACTGGTCGGGTGATCTCGGTGATCAAAAGTGATCGGGCATGACGACCATGGATTGAATTTTGGGGCGACTGGCTCTATTGCGTAGACGTCCCTGAGCGCACGCTTGCGCTCCCTCTTTGGGATGTGGGTAGCATATATCATGTTCACCGTTTTGACCGGAGGGGGAAACTTCTCATGTCCCCCCGTGTTCGGTTGTCGTGGCTCTTCGTCATCGTCCTCGCTTTGCAATCCCTTTTCCCTATTCTCGGCATTTAATTTGCCGGCCTGTTTGAAAATCCGGCACTCTCTATTTGTATGATTAGGAGGCTTGTCGGGGGTGCTGTGAATCTGGCATGGACGATCAAGTGTGCGGTCCAAGTTGGATGGGCCCGAATTGTTCTTTTGGAATGGCTTCTTCTGCTGACCGGACTTAGAGCCACTGAATCCGGCGTTGACCGCCGTATCCTCGGTGTTGTCACTGTTGTTTCGGCGCTTGTATCTATTGCGTAGGGACTTGTTTTTGTTACTTTTAACTTCAGGGGTGTCGGCGTCGCTTGAATTGTTTTTGCTATGGGCCGACCAACTGTCCTCGCCTGCACAAAAGCGGGTCATGAGTGCCGTAAGGGCCACCATGGATTTTGGCTTTTCTTGGCCGAGGTGGTGAGCGAGCCATTCATCGCGGATGCTATGCTTGAAAGCTGCTAGAGCTTCGGCGTCCGGACAGTCGACAATTTGGTTCTTTTTAGTTAGGAACCTTGTCCATAATTTCCTGGCGGACTCTCCGGGCCGTTGAACTATATGGCTTAAGTCATCAGCGTCCGGAGGTCGAACATATGTACCTTGGAAGTTATCGAGGAAAGCCTCTTCCAAGTCCTCCCAGTTGTCAATGGAATTTTCAGGCAGACTGTTTAGCCAATGCCGACTTGGCCCTTTGAGTTTTAGAGGGAGGTATTTTATGGCGTGGAGGTCATCTCCGCGGGCCATATGGATGTGGGGAATGAAGTCCTCGATCCACACCGCGGGGTCCGTGGTTCCATCGTATGATTCTATGTTCATGGGCTTGAATCCTTCGGGGAATTCATGATCCAGGACCTCATCAGTGAAGCAATGAGGGTGTGCGGGGCCTCTATATTGGGTTGTATCGTGATGCAGCTCTGATGGATTCCGTCTGTGGTGTTCAGCCCGCGCATGACTGGGTTTGTCATGTCCGAATAGGTGGCCGTTGTCACGTGTCGAGGTGCATCCTCGCGGTCCGTATATTGATCTGGTATGTCCTGCTTTATTGTTCAGGTTCTGCCGGAGGTCATATGTATGGCCGTGGGATAATTTACCTCTACCTGAGTGATGAGGCGGGGCGGGCTGGTGTTCGGCATGAGTTGCCGTTTTGTCCCGACCACGTGGTGGTCGGTCGGCCGTATTGTGCGATGGTGGTATGTACTCCGGCGCCTCCTCGTCGAACTGAGGTAGCAATTTGCGCTTTGTGTAGCTTTTGGTTGGGCGCTTGAGGCTGTATTCTTCGGTTGCTAGGACATCAGTCCATTTATCATTGAGCAGATATTGGTCAGCTTGAAGCTGCTGCTGCTTCTTTTTCAGGCTCCTTGCAATGGCTATTAGCTGGCGCTTGAAGCGCTCCTGCTCAAGAGGTTCCTCGGGCACGATGATATCTTCGGTGCCGAGGCTCACCTCATCTTCGGAGAGCGGAAGGCAATTATCGTCCTCCGAATCTTCGTGTGTGTCCTATTTAACGGGGCTAACCTACTCATCTTCCCGTTCATCTTATTTGTTTGCTTTATCGACGGGGTCTTCATTGTCTTCGGCAGCTTCCGGAGTGTCAGCTTCTCCTATGCCGGTTTTGTTGTCTTTACTGCGGCGCGACTTAGAGCGGCGCCGCTGACGCCAGCGCTTGGACTGTATTTCAGAAGGATTATCCTCAACTTGGTTTTCCTTATCGTCGCCGTTGTTCTCCTTTGGTGCATCCACCATGTTTACGTCATACGAGGAAGTGGCCGTCCAGCGTTCGGTGAACGGCAGGTTCTAGGTCTCTTCTTCTCCGGCATCGTCGTCCATACCATCGATGTCCTCGGAGTCGCAATCAAGTTCGTCGGTCAAATCCTCGATCGTGGCTATAAAGTGGGTGGCGGGTAGGAAGTAAAATTCTCCATCGTAAGCCCCTAGTTCGAGCCGGATATAGTTCGGCTGAGAGTTCCCCGCCAAGGAATTTTTTTTAATGAGTTTAGCACATCGCCCAACGACGAGTGCTGGAAGATGTCTGCGGCGCTGAATTTGAAGATCAATAAACGATCAAGCTCGGCGTCAGCGGGCTCGCGTGGTTCGGAACCTACGGCCGGAGACGAGTCCGGCGTTCCGGTGGCATAGGCGTCGTGTGAGACCAGGTCCATGTGCGGCTCCAATGCCGTGGAATCTGCGGCCTTCGAGGTGGGGTTGATCCTCCCGTCTTTGGATGGCGCGGCCTGCTCCGGCTCTAGGGCCAGAGCGGTTACAGGAGCGATCTCCTCGATGCAGCCCGATGACAGATTTAGGTCATGATCATGGGGGTGACCGGGAGCGGCTACCGCGGTATCGAATCCGGCAAAGATTAAGTCTCCACGGATGTTCGTGATGTAGTTCAAGCTCCCGAATCTGACCTGATGGCCAGGGGCATAGCTTTCGATCTGCTCCAGATGGCCAAACGAGTTGGCCCGCAGTGCGAAGCCGCCGAACATGAAGATCTACCCGGGGAGGAAAGTTCCTCCATAGACAGCGTCATTATTGACGACTGAAGGGGCCATCAAACCTTTCAGTGACAACACAGAGGATCTATCAATGAAAGCACCATTGTCGGTGTCAAAACCAGCGGATCTCAGGTAGGGGGTCCCCAACTGTGCGTCTAAGGTTGATGGTAACAAGAGACAGGGGACACGATGTTTACCCAGGTTCAGGCCCTCTCTATGGAGGTAATACCCTACTTCCTGCTTGATTGATCTTGATGAATATGAGTATTACAAGAGTTGATCTACCACGAGATCGTAATGTCTAAACCCTAGAAGTCTAGCCTGTATGACTACGGTATTGAGTATATCCTTTCCAGACTACACCCTCCGGTTTATATAGACACCGGGGGGATCTAGGGTTACATAGAGTCGGTTACATAAGATGGAATCTTCATAGTTGTTCGCCAAGCTTGCCTTCCACGCCAAGGAGAGTCCCATCCGGACATGGGTACAGTCTTCGGTCTTCATATCTTCACAGCCAATCAGTCTGGCCCATAGATAACAGGCCGAACGCCCGAGGACCCCTTAATCCAGGACTCCCCCTCACCCCCTCCACAGATTTCCACCTCGATCATATCGTTGTAGAGCTTAGGCGAAGCCTTGCATCGGTAACTTCATCATCACCGTCATCACACTATCGTGATGATGAAACTCTCCTTCGACCTCAACTGGATCTAGAGTTCGTGGGACGTCACCGAGCTGAACGTGTGCAGATCGCGGAGGTGGCGTACCTTCGGTGCTAGGATCGGTCGGATCGTTGCTACCTCTTGAGCATGCGTTGGTTTTCCCTTGAAGAGGAAAGGGTGATGCAGCAACGTAGCATAAGTATTTCCCTCAGTTTTTGAGAACCAAGGTATCAATCCAGTAGGAGACTACACGCAAATCGCCTAGTACCTGCACAAAAAATCAAGAACCTTGCAACCAGCGCGATAAAGGGGTTGTCAATCCCTTCATGGCCACTTGCAAAAGTGAGATCCGATAAAGATAATAAGATAAATATTTTTGGTATTTTTGTTGTATAGATTGAAAAGTAAAGATTGCAAAATAATTAGTAAACTAGAATTATAGATCGGAAACTTATATGATGTAAAGTAGACCCGAGGGCCATAGGTTTCACTAGTGGCTTCTCTCAAGATAGCATATATTACGGTGGGTGAACAAATTACTGCCGAGCAATTGATAGAAAAGCGCATAGTTATGAGAATATCTAGGCATGATCATGAACATAGGCATCACGTCCGTGTCAAGTAGACCGAAACGATTCTGCATCTACTACTATTACTCCACACATCGATCGCTATCTAGCATGCATCTAGAGTATTAAGTTCATAAGAACTGAGTAACACATTAGGCAAGATGACATGATGTAGAGGGATAAACTCAAGCAATATATATGATATAAACCCCGTCTTTTTATCCTTGATGGCAACAATACAATACATGCCTTGCTGCCCCTACTATCACTGGGAAAGGACACCGCAAGATTGAACCCAAAGCTAAGCACTTTTCCCATTGCAAGAAATATCAATCTAGTAGGCCAAACTAAACCGATAATTCGAAGAGACTTGCAAAGATATCAAATCATGCATATAAGAATTCAGAGAAGGATCACATATTGTTCATGCATAATCTTGATCATAAACCCACAATTCATCGGATCTCGGCAAACACACCGCAAAAATTATTTCTTCGAATAGATCTCCAAGAACATCGAGGAGAACTTTGTATTGAGAACCAAAGAGAGAGAAGAAGCCATCTAGCTAATAACTATGGACTCGAAGGTCTGTGGTAAACTACTCACACATCATCGGAGAGGCTATGGTGTTGATGTAGAGGCCCTCTATGATCGAATCGCCCTCCGGCAGATCGCCGAGAAAGGCCCCAAGATGGGATCTCACGGGTACAGAAGGTTGCAACGGTGGAAAAGTAGTTTCGTGGCTCCCTTGGATGTTTTTAGGGTATAAGAGTATATATAGGCGAAAGAAGTAGGTCGGTGGAGCTACGAGGGGCCCACGAGGGTGGGGGGCGCGCCTACCCCCTGGGCGCGCCCTCCTACCTTGTGGTCGCCTCGTTGCATCTCTGACTTTCACTCCAAGTCTCTTGGATTGCGTTTGTTCCAAGAAAGATCCTCGTGAAGGTTTCGTTCCGTTTGATATTCCTTTTCCGCGAAACACGGAAATAGGCAAAAAAAACATCAATTTTGCACTGGGCCTTTGGTTAATAGGTTAGTCCCAAAAATAATATAAAAGAGTATATTAACGCCCATTAAACATCCAAAACAGATAATATAATAGCATGGAACAATCAAAAATTATAGATACGTTGGAGACGTATCAGCATTCCCGAGCTTAATTCCTGCTCGTCCTCGAGTAGGTAAATGGTAAAAACAGAATTTTCGATGTGGAATGCTACCTAAGATAATTTCCAATGTAATTATCTTTATTATGGCATGAATGTTTAGATCCAAAAGATTCTAGACAAAAGTTTAATATTGAAATAAAAATAATAATACTTCAAGCATGCTAACCAAGCAATTATGTCTTATCAAAATAACATAGCCAAAGAAAGCTTATCCCTACAAAATCATATAGTTTGGCCATGCTTCATTTTCATCACACAAAATGCTCCCCTCATGCACAACCCAGATGATAAGCCAAGCAATTGTTTCATACTTAGCCTTTTCTAAACTCTTTCAACTTTCACGCAATATATGAGCGCGAGCCATGGACATAACACTATGGGTGGAATAGAATATGATGATGGAGGTTGTGTGAGAAGACAAAAAAAGGAGAAAGTCTCACATTGACGTGGCTAATCAACGGGCTATGGAGATGCCCATCAATTGATGTCAATGCAAGGAGTAGGGATTGCCATGCAACGGATGCACTAGAGCTATAAATATATGAAAGCTCAACAAAAGAAACTAAGTGGGTGTGCATCCAACTTGCTTGCTCACGAAAACCTAGGGCATTTTGAGGAAGCCCATCATTGGAATATACAAGCCATGTTCAATAATAAAAAATTCCCACTAGTATATGAAAGTGACAAAATAAGAGACTCTCTATCATGAAGATCATGGTGCTACTTTGAAGCACAAGTGTGTAAAAAGGATAGTAACATTGCCCCTTCTCTCTTTTTCTCTCATTTTTTTATTTGGGCCTTTTTTCTCTCGTTTTATAGCCTCTTTTTCTCATTTTTTCGTCCGGAATCTCATCCCGACTTGTGGGGTACTCATAGTCTCCATCATCCTTTCCTCACATGAGACAATGCTCTAATAATGAAAATCATCACACTTTTATTTACTTACAACTCAAGAATTACAACTCGATACTTAGAACAAAATATGACTCTATGTAAATGCGTCCGGCGGTGTACCGGGATGTGCAATGAATCAAGAGTGACATGTATGAAAGAATTATGAAGGTAGCTTTGCCACAAATACAATGTCAACTTCATGATCATGCAAAGCAATATGACAATGATGGAGCGTGTCATAATAAACAGAATGGTGGGAAGTTGCATGGAAATATATCTCGGAATGGCTATGGAAATGCCATAATAGGTAGGTATGGTGGCTGTTTTGAGGAAGATATAAGGAGTCGTATGTGTGATAGAGTGTATCATATCACGGGGTTTGGATGCACCGGCGAAGTTTGCACCAACTCTCGAGGTGAGAAAGGGCAATGCACGGTACCGAAGAGGCTAGCAATGATGGAAGGGTGAGAGTGCGTATAATCCATGGACTCAACATTAGTCATAAAGAACTCACATACTTATTGCAAAAATCTATAAGTCATCAAAACCAAGCACTACACGCATGCTCCTAGGGGGATAGATTGGTAGGAAAAGACCATCGCTCGTCCCCGACCGCCACTCATAAGGAAAGCAATCAAAGAACACACCATGCTTCAAATTTGTCACACAACGTTTACCATACGTGCATGCTACGGGACTTGCAAACTTCAACACAAGTATTTCTCAATTCCACAATTACTCAACTAGCATGGCTCTAATATTACCATCTTTATATCTCAAAACAAATATAAAGTATCAAACTTCTCATAGTATTTAATGCACTCTATATGAAAGTTTTTATTATACCCATCCTGGATGCCTATCATATTAGGACTAATTTTATAGCCAAAGAAAATTACCATGTTGTTCTAAAAGACTCTCAAAATAATATAAGTGAAGCATGAGAGATCAATAATTTCTACAAAATAAAACCACCACCGTGCTCTAAAAAGGCATAAGTGAAGCACTAGAGCAAAATTATCTAGCTCAAAAGATATAAGTGAAGCACATAGAGTATTCTAATAAATTCCAATTCATGTGTGTCTCTCCAAAAGGTGTGTACAGCAAGGATGATTGTGTTAAACTAAAAAGCAAAGACTCAAATCATACAAGACGCTCCAAGCAAAACACATATCATGTGGTGAATAAAAATATAGCCTTAAGTAAAGTTACCGATAGACGAAGACAAAAGAGGGGATGTCTTCCAGGGCATCCCCAAGCTTAGGCTTTTGTTTGTCCTTGAATTTTACCTTGGGGTGCCTTGGGAATACCCAAGCTTAGGCTCTTGCCACTCCTTGTTCCAAAATCCATCAAATCTTTACCCAAAAACTTGAAAACTTCACAACACAAAACTCAACAGAAAATCTCATGAGCTCCGTTAGTATAAGAAAACAAACCACCACTTTAAGGTACTGTAATGAACTCATTCTTTATTTATATTGGTGTTAAAACTACTGCATTCCAACTTCTCTATGGTTCATACCCCCGATACTAGCCATAGATTCATCAAAATAAGCAAACAACACACGAAAAACAGAATCTGTCAAAAACATAACAGTCTGTAGCAAACTGGAAGTTTCGAATACTTCTGTAACTCCAAAAATTCTGAAAAATTAGTGCGTTCTAAAAAATTTGTATATTGATCTACTGCAGTTGGAATTGGTATTTTATCGCTCTCTGGTAAAAATGAAAATTATTTTCGTGAGCGCATACTTTTGTTTTTTACAGCAAGATCAAATAACAATCACCCAAGAAGATCCTAAAGGATTTACTTGGCACAAACACTAATTAAAACATAAATGCAATCATAACAGAGGATAGATGATTTATTTATTACTAAACAGGAACAAAAATAAAATTGGGTTGCCTCCCAACAAGCGCTATCGTTTAACGCCCTTAGCTAGGCATAAAAACAAGAATAGATCTAGGTATTGCCATCTTTTCCCTTTTGGTGATAAAGAGAGACTTTCTTATCTAAAGCACTTATCTTCCTATTTTGTGAAAGCACGTGGCCATTAATGGTAGAAGAAAGATTAAGCACACTACAAAAATTGGCATCTAAGCTAGCCTTCATCTCTTTGATAATTTCATTTTGATAAAAACACAAAAGAGAAGTGGATTCAACTTTTTCACTCATGGGGTGCCCAAATATAGCTTTCATCTTTTCGTAAGTATTGATGGCATCCCCCTCAATAAAACCTTCTTCAAAAATAGAATCTAAAACTTGCTTGAAAGAAGAGGGTAAGCCAACATAAAAGCTTGTTAAGTATATCTCAATTTGATATTGGGGTAGATAGCTGGCTAGGATCCTTAACAGCCTATCCCAAGCATCTTTCAAAGATTCATCAAGCAAATATGAAAAATTCCGGGGTCATCTTCATCAAAATTATTTAAACTCTCATTGATAACCCCGGTAGATCTTTCCATAGCATCATTATTTATGAGCTTAGAAATGATATAGGGATTATCCAAGGTATTAAAACCCGGGAAACCCTTAGCCCCTTTTGGTTCGGCCATAGCAATAGAAAGGCAAACTTAAGCAAACAAGAGTACAATGAGAGAAGGCAAAGGTGAAGTGGGAGAGAGGAAAACGAGAGGTAAATGGCAAATAATGTAATGCGAGGGATAAGAGTTTGTGATGGGTACTTGGTATGTCTTGACTTGAGCATAGATCTCCCTGGCAACGGCACCAGAAATCCTTCTTGCTACCTCTTGAGCATGTGTTGGTTTTCCTTTGAAGAGGAAAGGGTGATGCAGCAAAGTAGCGTAAGTATTTCCCTCAGTTTTTTAGAACCAATGTATCAATCCAGTAGGAGACTACACGCAAATCACCTAGTACCTCCACAAACAATCAAGAACCTTGCAACCAACGCGATAAAGGGGTTGTCAATCCCTTCACGGCCACTTGCAAAAGTGAGATCTGATAAAGATAATAAGATAAATATTTTTGGTATTTTTGTTGTATAGATTGAAAAGTAAATGTTGCAAAATAAATAGTAAACTAGAATTATAGATCGGAAACTTATATGATGTAAAGTAGACCCGGGGGCCATAGGTTTCACTAGTGGCTTCTCTCAAGATAGCATATATTACGGTGGGTGAACAAATTACTGCCGAGCAATTGATAGAAAAGCGCATAGTTATGAGAATATCTAGGCATGATCATGAACATAGGCATCACGTCCGTGTCAAGTAGACCGAAACGATCCTGCATCACGAAAAGTGCTTTCGTGGCTTCCTTGGATGTTTTCAGGGTATAAGAGTACATATAGGCGAAAGCAGTAGGTCGGTGGAGCTATGAGGGGCCCACGAGGGTGGGGGGCGCGCCCTCCTACCTCGTGTCCGCCTCGTTGCATCTCTGACTTCCACTCCAAGTCTCTTGGATTGTGTTTGTTCCAAGAAAGATCCTCGCAAAGGTTCCGTTCTGTTTGGATTCCGTTTGATATTCCTTTTCTGCGAAACATTGAAATAGGCAAAAAAACAACAATTTTGCACTGGCCTTCGGTTAATAGGTTAGTCCCAAATATAATATAATAGAGTATATTAAAGCCCATTAAACATCCAAAATAGATAATATAATAGCATGGAACAATCAAAAATTATAGATACGTTGGAGATGTATCAATTGTGAAGACGTACGACTACATCAACCACGTTGTCATAATGCTTCCTCTTACGGTCTACGAGGATACGTGGACAACACTCTCCTCTCTCGTTGATATGCATCACCTAGATGGATCTTGCGTGTGCGCAGGATTTTTTTTGAAATTACTGCGTTCCCCAACAGAACGGAGGGAGTTTGTAGTAACAATAGCAGTGGTAACGATAAAAGCAGTAACATTTTTGTAGTAGTTGAAATAGTAGCAATAGCAATACTAACTTAGCAAGAAAAATATGTGAAAAGGTCATAGGCATTGGATCGGTGATTTCGTTGGATGATACTCATCATATAACAGTCATAACCTAGGGCGACACAGAACTAGCTTCAGTTCATAAATATATTGTAGGCATGTATTCCATATATAGTCATACGTGCTTATGGAAAAAAACTTGCATGACATCTTTTGTCCTACCCTCCCGTGACAGCGGGGTCCATAAGGAAACTAAGGGATATTAAGGCCTTCTTTTAATATAGAACTGGAACAAAGCACTAACACATGGTGAATACATGAACTCCTCAAACTACGGTCATCACTGGAAAGTATCCCAACTATTGTCACCTTGGAGTTTACAAATCATAACACATAATAGGTGCATATAACTTGCAAGATCAGATCAAGAACATAGATATAATGGTGATAACATAAATGGTTCAGATCTAAAATCATGGCACTCGGGCCTAGTGTCAAGCATTAAGCATAGCAAAGTCATAGCAACATCAATCTCAGAATATAGTGGATACTAGGGGTCAAACCCTAACAAAACTAACTCGATTACATGATGAATCTCATCCAACTCCTCACCGACCAGCAAGCCTACGAAGGAATTACTCACTCCCGGTGGTGAGAATAATGAAATTGGTGATGGAGCATGGTTGGTGATGACGAAGACCGAAGACCCCCCCCCCCTCTCCGGAGCCTCGAACAGGCTCTAGATCTGGCCTCCCGATGAAGAACAGGAGGTGGCAGCGGCTTTGTATCGTAAAATGCGACGAAACTACCTCTCCTATTTTTTTCTAGAAAAATAGGTTTTTATAGCGTCGGAATTAGGGTCGGCGGAGCCACGTGAGCCCCACTACCCATTGCTTGTTCTCAAGCAATTCAGTTGACAAGCTGAAAGTGATAAAGAAAAACTTTTACAAACTCTTTTGTTCTTGTGTCCATATATATGTTTAAACAGCACACAAGTTTTCAGCAAAGATCATAACTAGCCATGCAGACGATAACTCTTAAAAATTATATTCACTTATATCAATGTCATAATCAACTAGCGAGCAATAATAAGATATCTCAAATGCCAACACTTTGTCAAAATAATCATAATATAATATGACAATAATGGTATCTCACTAGCCCTTTCTGAGACCGCAATACATAAATGCAGAGTACCTTCAAAGTTAAAGCAGCGACTAAACATTGTAATTCATGGTAGAAGAGATCCCGTCATGATGCATTCAACATTAACTATACACAATGCATGAGGATGACAATAGTGCTCTCAGGGCTGGCGCTTGTTTGATAAGGTGATGACTCAACATAAAATTAAAATAACATAAAAGTAAATGAATAGTCCCTTCGCAGAGGGAAGCAGGAATTTGCAGAGGTGCCAGAGCTCGAAGCTTAAATCAGAGATAAATATAATTTTGGGAGGCATACCCTTCTTGTCAATGTTACGACCAAGAGTTTTCAATATCTTCCATGCTAAACACATTAGCGGCGGTTCCCAAGCGATAAAAGTAAAGTTTACTCCCTCTCCACCAATAAACACAAGCAATGGCTAGCTGAGTCCTCGGGTGCCTTCCACACCAACAACAATCTGTGGAAGTTTTATTTAATTATTTGTAATTTTTGATTTTGGGACTGGGCATCCCTATTACCAGTCCCTCTCGTGCAAGGACGAGTGAATAAATACTCATCATGAGAATAACCCACATAGAATGGAAGATATTGACCACCCCCTCTCGCTCCATGAGCGGTCCAGGCATATACAAAGCATATGCTCATTTGAAATTTTAGAGGTGACACATGCAAATTTACTTGGAACGGCAGGGTAATACCACATATAGGTAGATATAGTGGACTCATCTAGAATGAATTTGGTCTGAGGATTTTAATGCATAAGTAGTATTCCCGCTTAGTACAGGCGAAGGCTAGCAATTAGGTTGTGAAGCGGCCAGCTAGAGAGCGAAAATGGTCATGATCATACACTATGAAAATTAACATTGAGTACTAGCATGAGTAGGATATAAACACTATGAACATAAATATCATAGAGGCTATGTTGGTTTTAATTCAACTACATGCGTGAACATGTGCCTAGTTGAGCCACTTGAAACATTCAGAGGAGGATACCATATCATCATACTACATCACAATCATTTTAATGCATGTTGACATCTAAGATAAATCATTATCCACTCCTACCTACTTAAGCATGGCATGAGCAACTATAATCTCTAATTGACATTGCTAACATGTTTAATCATAATATACTGAATCATGTATACTGAGTTAAAAATATTCATAAAAACAAAAACAAGTTGAGTTCATACCTGCTTTCCCCTGCCACAATCACTTCATCAAATATCATCATTATTGCCTTTCACTTACACGACCGAATGATGTGAAAATAATAATAGTGCAAGAGTGTTGTGGACTAAGCTGGAATCTGCAACATTTTATTCAGAGAAAGAAGACAAAATAATATGGGCTCTTTGTTAGATCGACAATAATGCATATGAGAGCCCCTCAACATTTTCATCGTGGTCTTCTCCTTAGTGTGACTCAACAAAAAGTAAAATAATTTCAGAGAGACACACTAAAATATTTTTGGAGTTTTTAGAAGCTAATTAAAGAAAGAAAAACAAAAACGAGAAAAAACTGTTTACACGGGAAAGTTCCCAACAAGTAAAATAAGAAATGAGAAATCTTTTTGGATTCTCTTTTAATACTACAACTAACTAGAAAGAAAAACTGAAAAGAAGCAAGACATATTTTTGGATTTAATCAAAGTATTTCAAACACACAAGAAGAAAGCGAGAAAATAAAACTAATGGATTATACAATGAAAAAGGATGAACACCGACAACTGGAATGAAATGTGTGAACATGAATGTAATGTCGGTGGAAATACGCACTCCCCCAAGCTTAGGCTTTTGGCCTAGCTTGGTAATCACCATCCGTAGTAGCCTTCCGGTCCCATGTGGAAGTGTTGTGGCGGCAGCACCTGAGCGTCTTGCTCCTAGGGCTCCTCCTCCGCCGCTGCCTGGTTGTTCCGGTAGCCAATAATGTTCGCTGGTAGGAGGGTGTATTCGTTCCTGGCATGAGAATCAAACAAAGTAGGTGCAGGCAGTGAAATAATATCACCGGTATCCACACTGGATACCAAGTTATAGCGAAGGGGTTCTGGTAGTTCAGTGTTATCAAGAAAATGGTGGTCTGCCATCGACTGGCAGACTAGATAAACTCTAGGCAAAAAGTAATCACGCTGGCATATCTGAACATTAAAGTGACTCGCTAAGCGAGTGGCATAAATACCACCATGGATTTTGCACTTAGTTCTGTTAAGGTGCAGACGACGTGCAATAATAGCTCCTAGGTTAAAGGTGTGATCATTGTGAAGTACACGGCGTAAAATGGCGAGGTCAGGAGCACTAAGTATACTACCCCTCTCCCTAGCCGTCAAACACTTTCTAAGAAATAAAGCAAAGTAATGCACAAAAGGAAACTACAGACTAGTGGCGGTGGCTTTCGACGCGCCCCTTTCCTCACCCACAGTTAGGGTGCGGAAGAAACCCTCAAACTTCGCTGGTCTAGGTTCTCTTAACTCCCCATCAGAGGGAATTATACATATCTCACAAAATTCAGTAAGCGGTATTTGGCGAGTTTCAGAGTATAAATTAAAACACACCTCAAGAGGCTCGTTCCTACTTAAGAAATGGAAATTTTGCACAAAGGAATTTGTAAGGACGTGGTGTTGGTCACACTCATTTGGGAGGGAATTGGTAGGTCCAGCATTTGCAATGAATTGTGCGAACTCTTGGTGGAATCTGGCTTCGTCCATGAAGGCAAGGTGCGGCCATTCACATGGCCGGACCTCCGTCCATCGCAGAGTGTTGATGTCACCATATGAAAATTCACCGGTGACTCCTTTGGCATTCTTCTTAGATGAACTCATTCAAAAGAAGTCCATTTTCCTATGAACAAATTTCTGAAAGTTTTGACCCACAAAATTTTGTCAACAAAACTTTGCAAAATTGATAACAACTACTCATATGGATGTCTAGAGGCTATATCAAGCATTCAAACTACTTGGAACTCAAAGAATTCAACATGCAAACTCATTTACAACAGCACCAAGAGTAGCTAATTACTCAAAATATAAACCACTAGAACAAAAAGTAGCAAACCTCCAAAACAGTTTCAAAAACGGAGCTTCGGGCAAAGAGATCGAAATCCACGTGTTTGAGAGTAAGAACACGAGAGGGAGAGAGAGAGATAGATAGATAGATAGAGAGAGAGAGAGAGAGAGAGAGAGAGAGAGAGAGAGAGAGAGCTAGGGTGATATTTTCTGGAGGTAGGTGATGATATGGGCTAAACGGATAAGTGAGGGGGGCTACATGGGGCACATGCTCGCCGGTGGGGAGGATGGACGATGAAACAATGGCCGAAGTGTGGATGCTTGAGAGAGAGAGAGAGAGGAAGAAATCGATCGATGAAGAGGAGGAGTAGTGAGCGGTGACTTTTTTGAGGATAAGGATGAGGAAGACACAGATATTTCTGGATGTTGGTGGGCTCCTGCGGCCAGAACACGCGACGCGCATTAGGCAAACAATCAAATCCAACCTAACGGCCACACGCACGAACGGTGCAATGATGTAATCCACCGGTCAAGGGGGATCTTTCCCAAAAAAAGGGAACAGAAACTAAGAAACAGATAAGCAGGGAAACACGGAGTCCTCCTTGTCAGCGCCTTGTGAGCCAATAGGATCAACCCGCACTCACATGCTGCCTCGCGTGAGTCGGCTAATCACTTCAGTTTACTCTTTTTTCTGAGTTGTGAATTGACTTGACCAAGCTGCCATTAACTAGATTTGTTGACCTTTAACCCAACCCATTGACCTGAGTTGACCGTCGACTTTTTCAAAAGAGTTCATGATTTTCAAAAGAGATTGTGATTCAGAAAAATGGATGTTTGAAAAAAAGTTATCAAATTTGAAAATAAAAAGTTTACTAAATTTTAAAAGTTTGTCAATTTAAAAAAAAGGTCCTCAATTTTAAAAAATGTTTACAAATTTATGAAAAGTTCCTTGAATTTGAAAAAGTTCATCAATTTTGCAAAAAAAATCATCAATCTTGAGAAAAATGTCACTGATTTTATAAAAAGTTCATGGAATTTGGAAAAATATCTTTGATTTTGAAAAAATATTGAAAAACAATTCGTCGATTTTGAAGAATGTTCATCACATTTGGAAAAAACTCCATCAATTTTGATAAAAAAAAAGTTCTCAAATTTGGATGAACTTCATTGATTTTGAAAAAAAGTTCTTCTATTTTGACAAAAGTTTATCAATATTTAAAAAGTTTCGTGCAATTTGAAAAAATAGAAAAAATAAAAATTAAGGAATAAATAAAAGAGTAAAAAAAAGCAAAAGAAACAACCAAACAAAAACCAGACCAGAAAAATCCCATATTAAATAAAAGAAAAAAGACAACTTGGAAGCTTCCAAAAACCATCGATCGACTCCCTCGTATACCTTTTAAATGGTCAGGCCCATGTAACATAGATCGAGGTTGGGCTGGGTGGGTGGGGGGCTCCTATTTGCCGCGTTCTGCGGCAAATACACGCCCCGTCTCACAGGGGGGCGCCGACTGGGCCGGCCCATTCAGTGCACCGTGAGTGTGAAAAACGCAAAAAGGGTGTAGGTAGCGCACGAAGGCTAGGAATTGAACTCGGGACTGCTTGCTTGCGCGACGTCAGTGCTAGCCACTATGATAGAATATACATGACTACCGAAATACAGCGGAACTCTAAAAGAAACTAAGTACAGTTCCGGATTTAACACAGTTTACACAATCCTCATTTGTTTTCCAACATTTGAGTAATATTTTGAACGTACGATTTTTTTTTAAGAAATGCAAACAAATTTTAGTTTTCCCAAACATTTTTCAAAAAGATGAACATTTTTGTAATTTATAAAATATTGTTTAAAGCATGAACAATTTTTTAATCTTGGAAGCATGTACAATTTTTCAAAGCACGAACATCTTTTGAATGTTGAGAATAGATTTTGAAATGGCGAAAAAATTTGAAAAATCCCGAACAAATTTGGAAGCACAAACTTTTTTTGATTATGTGAATTTTTTTTTGAAATCCGGTACTTTTTCTGAACTGTGAAATTTTTGAACTTTTTATGTAATGAAAACAAATTTTGAATTTTGAGAACATTTTTTTTCAAAAACTGAAAATTTTAAACATGACCAAAATTTAAAATTTTCAATTTCTTGGAAACAAAACAAACACGAAGAAATAAAAACCGAAGAAAGAAAACAAACACAAAAACAATAAAAAAGAGATAGAAATAACTAAAAATGAAAAGAAGAAGAAAAAACAAAAAGAAAACTAGAAAACCCTGTTCAAGAACCTTCTGGAAGGTTCCCCAAACCGGCCTGGAACCATCTAAAACCGGAAAATGATCCCACGTAAAAAAACCGCTAACTGGGCCGGCCCATTTACTATCGACTATGTGCGGTAGGTCGACTATGCGGTGAATAGGGTTTTCCAGGGGGGGGGGGTGCCGAACAGGTTGCTGGTTCCGAAGTGCGCCCACTCATGAGCTGACCCGAAGAAGAAGAAAATCTCACCCTAGTCACTTCACCGTGTTCTTTGTTCGTCAATTTTGAAAACCATTCATCAAATTTGAAAAAAATTCGAAAATTTCATTGAATTTGAAAATAGTTCGTCGATTTTCAAGAAAAAAATCATTGAATTTGAAAAAAAACTCATTGAATTTGCAAAAGTTCGAGGATTTGGAAAAAAAGAAAAAAGAAAACATATTAAAGAAAATAAACAGAAAAAGCAAGAAAAACAAAAGAAAAAATGGTGCAAAAATACAGGGGCTTTCTGTGCACCAGAAACAGTCATGTGTCTAGAGAAAACCGGATTGGGAAGCTTCTGGAAGCTTCCTAAAGTCAGGGGCGTTCAGTGAGCTTAAAAAAATAAAATGAAAAAAAAGAGATAAGAGGGCACACGAGCTAAGTTATCCTAGTGGTTGCCTCAGGTCATGATGGAGAGGAAACAAGTTCGATTCATGCTGAGCACACCTTTTTTGCAGTTTAGCTGAAACAAGAAAAAAAAGACAAATGGGCTGGCGTTTGCAAAATGCGCAGTAATGGACGCTAAATGCGCCAAATAGGAAATGCTGGCGGTGGGGGGTCGCCAGTTTGCGCCGTAGGGAGCTCCTAGTCGGCGCTGCAGGCGCCGATTAGGAGATGCGGCGCTCTCTACAGCGCAGGATTGGCCGGCCCACGAAGGGGCACCGCACAAAAAAAGCGCAACACTATCCAAAAAATAGCCCACTGCGGGGAATCGAACTCATAACCCAGAAAAAGCAAGAAAAACATATTAAAGAAAATAAACAGAAAAAGCAAGAAAAACAAAAAGAAAAAACGGTGCAAAAAAACAGGGGCTTTCTGTGCACCAGAAACAGTCCTGTGTCTAGAGAAAACCGGATTGGGAAGCTTCTAGAAGCTTCCTAAAGTCAGGGGCGTTCCGTGAGCTTAAAAAGAATAAAATGAAAAAAAGAGGTAAGGTGGTTGCCTCAGGTCATGATCGAGAGGAAACACGTTCGATTCATGCTGAGCACACCTTTTTTGCAGTTTAGCTGAAACAAGAAAAAAAAAGACAAATGGGCTGGCGTTTGCAAAATGCGTAGTAATGGACGCTAAATGCGTCAAATAGGAAATGCTGGGGGTGGTGGGTCGCCAGTTTGCGCCGTAGGGAGCTCCTAGTCGGCGTTGCAGGCGCCGATTAGGAGATGCGCCGCTCGCTACAACGCGGGGTTGGCCGGCCCATGAAGGGGCACCGCATAAAAAAAGCGCAACACTATCCAAAAAATAGCCCACTGCGGGGAATCAAACTCATGACCCACACAGCGTACTGTGTTCGGCTAACCACTCAGACGTACGGTTAGAACTGATTTAGTACAGCACGAAACCTTTACAAGCAATTAAAGCCGCTGTTACATTATTTCCTTTCAAAAAAACTGAAACTTCACAGATTTCGGAAAAAGTTTCTGAATATGCAAAAATACTTTGCCCTATTCAATAAAAGTTCAATGATTCTGAAAAAGTTCATCAATAATGAAAAATAGTTCACAAAAAATTCGAAAAAGTTCATTGAATTTGAAAAGGTTCATTGAATTTAAACGTAAACTTTTGGTTTTTTGAAAAAAGTTCATCAATTTTCAAAAAAGCTCATTGAATTTGAAAACTAGTTCATCTAATTCGAAAAAAGACAATGATTTTGAAAAAAAAAAGTTCATCAAAATAGAAAAAAAAGTTCATCGAATTTTAAAAAAGTTCATCGGTTTTCAAAAAAGTTCACCGAATTTGAAAAAAAAATCATAGATTTAGGAAAAAGTTCATCGAATTTCAAAATAAAAAGTTCACGTATTTGTAAACAATTCAATGAACCAGGATGAAAAAAAACACAAAACGGAAAAGGAAAAAAAGGAAAACGAAAAATGAAAAGAAAAAGAAAAAGGGAGGAAACTGGGTAAACGGGAGAATATATAACACATAAAATAGAAAGTTCTCATTGAACAGATCATGCTGGGGTGGTGCAGTGGTTACTACGACAAAACTTGGTCAGAGGTGCGCGGGTTCAAATCACCACAAGATCGTCTCTTTCTTTTTGCGGAATTAAAACACAGAGAAGAAACCCTACATGGGCCGGCCCATCGCGGGAGTGCTGCAGGCGCCGGTTTGCGGAAACAACTAAAACAGGCGCTAAATAGGAAATGCTTGCGCGGTAGCCTTTAACCGGTGCAATTTTGCGAAAACACGCTGCAGTAATGCATCAGACAAACACAACAGAAAACCCCAACGGCCCGATTCGCCCTGGGCGCCTTGCTGCCTATTTGATGCTTCTGGGTGGCAACTAAGATTGGCCTCAATTATTGAGCAAACGTCCATCCAGCCGCGCTACGGGGCCAACCCAGGTTAATTCTTCTAGTATTAGGAATTTTATGCCGAGTTTTTTCTTGTTTTTCTCTCTCGATTTTATAGTTTTATCTTCTCATCTTTTAATTTTTCTTACTTTGGTTTTTCCTTTGTATTTGTCATTTTTCTATTTTTAATTTTTGAGCATTTTAGAAATTTCCAAGTAATTTTAATATTCACATAATAAATAAAAATTTGAAGATTTTAATTTTCTGGGCCTTTTCTTAAATTTGTGAAAAGAAAATCAATATCTCAAACATTTTCCAACGTTCAATATTTTTTAGAATTTGCAAACATTTTAAATACATGAGCATTTTTAAAATTCAGGAACAACTTATGATTCTTGAACATTATTAAACTTCATGAATGTTTTTTAGATTAGTGAGCATATCTTTAGTTTGCAAGAAAAATACAAATCCATGAACTAAATTTCACAGACATTTATCATTACAGAAAAGTAGAGAAGACACGCGATGTCATGTTAACCAGGTTCACCATCGTGCCTAATCCCTAGGGCATGATTACAAGCCCACCTACCCATGTACCAATCACATGATACAAGTCGATGATAAGCCCTCCAAGCCACCAGACAACACTCCGACCACCGCGTCACAACCACTCTAGCCACCACTACCACAGGCGTCTGGACCGTCCCTCTCGTGATATCTGACTTAGACTAACTTATGTCTAGTATATTTTGGCTACCCACGGTGACTTTATATAATAGTCTCGGGTTACGCGTGTCTGACTCAAACACCTAACCCTCCGCGTACTCCAAGTCTAACAGTAACCCAATACACATATACAACACAATTTTAACAATAACTAATTTTGAATCATCTTGCAAAAGATTGGTTTGTTTCTGGTGTTTAGAGGCTAAATTTCCATTTTTCCAATTTAGGTGCACAACCTTGAATGCCTCCAGTGTAGAGTGAACCAAATGAAATTGTTTTTCGTATGAACTTATATTGGGTTATAACTTATTAAGTGATCATGGGTGGAGCATGATATCAGTTAACCAATCATAGACAATGAAGGATGGAAGGGGGAGATTTGACGATGAAAGAATGACGAAACAAGTAATGCCACCTAATGAGGGCGAGAGAAGGATATTTTCTCCGATCCATATTAATTGTCAATTCCCATCGGCCGGCCGGCTTAAATTTTCGCAAGTCTCATGCCGCTCGTCTGTGCTTCCATGTGATCCCATGCATCACCACCATACACCTTCCCATCATTATCTCGCCGGTTGTTCTTATCTTCTCAAGAAGCCATCCACAGAAATCTCCATCGCCTTGTCTCTTTCTCTCATTTCTCTCCTCGGCTCACCTGCTACTACCGAAAGGCTCATCGCCACCACGCCCACATCTATCCTATTCAAACCACCGCACAGCCGACTACCTTCAACTACACCAAACAACCGACCTCTTTCTGCTACCACCCCTTGTACCGCAA
>NC_041380.1:63980425-64070752 GCF_002162155.2 Triticum dicoccoides | reverse complement strand
GACCCACAAGTATAGGGGATCTATCGTAGTCCTTCCGATAAGTAAGAGTGTCGAACCCAACGAGGAGCAGAAGAAAATGATAAGTGGTTTTCAGCAAGGTATTCTCTGCAAGTACTGAAATAAGTGGTAATAGATAGTTTTGTGATAGGATAAATTGTAACGAGCAACAAGTAATAAAATTAAATAAAGTGCAGTAAGGTGGCCCAATCCTTTTGTAGCAAAGGACAAGCCGGAACAAACTCTTATAATAGGAAAAGCGCTCCCGAGGACACATGGGAATATCGTCAAGCTAGTTTTCATCACGTTTATATGATTCACGTTCGATACTTTGATAATTTGATATGTGGGTAGACCGGTGCTTGGGTGATGTTCTTACTTGAACAAGCATCCCACTTATGATTAACCTCTATTGCAAGCATCCGCAACTACAACAAAGGTATTAAGGTAAACCTAACCATAGCATGAAACATGTGGATCCAAATCAGCCCCTTACGAAGTAACGCATAAACTAGGGTTTAAGCTTCTGTCACTCTAGCAACCCATCATCTACTTATTACTTCACAATGCCTTCCTCTAGGCCCAAATAATGGTGAAGTGTTATGTAGTCGACGTTCACATAACACCACTAGAGGCTAGACAACATAAATCTTATCAAAATATCAAACGAATACCAAATTCACATGACTACTAGTAGCAAGACTTCTCCCTTGTCCTCAGGAACAAACGTAATTACTCACAAAACATATTCATGTTCATAATTAGAGGGGTAATAATATGCATATAGGATCTGAACATATGATCTTCCACCAAATAAACCAACTAGCATCAACTACAAGGAGTAATCAACACTACTAGCAACCTACTAGCACCAATCCCGGACTTTGAGACAAGAATTGGATACAAGAGATGAACTAGGGTTTGGAGATGAGATGGCGCTGGTGAAGATGTTGATGGAGATTGCCCTCTTCCCATGAGAGGAGCGTTGGTGATGACGATGGTGATGATTTCCCCCTCCCGGAGGGAAGTTTCCCCGACAGAACAGCTCTACAGGAGCTCTAGATTGGATCCGCCAAGGTTTCGCCTCGTGGCGGCGGAGTCTCGTCCCGAAAAGTTCCTCCCTATGTTTTTCTCATCGAAAGACTTCATATAGGAGAAGATGGACGTCAGAGAGCCACCAGGGGGCCCACGAGGTAGGGGGGCGCGCCCTAGGGGGGAGGCACGCCCCCACCCTCGTGAGCAGGGTGTGGGCCCCCTGGCCCTCATCTTTGGCGAGGATTTTTCTTTATTTGTTTTAAGATGTTCCGTGGAGTTTCAGGACTTTTGGAGTTGCGCAGAATAGGTCTCTAATATTTGCTCCTTTTCCAGCCCAGAATTCCAGCTGCCGGCATTCTCCCTCCTTATGTAAACCTTGTAAAATAAGAGAGAATAGCCATAAGTTTTGTGACATATAGTGAAATAACTGCCCATAATGCAATAAATATCGATATAAAAGCATGATGCAAAATGGACGTATCAAGTCCCCCAAGCTTAGACCTCACTTGTCCTCAAGCGAAAAGCCGATAACAATAAATATGTCCTCATGTTTAGAGGTAGAGGCGTCGATAAAAAAAATACAGACATGAAGGCATCATGATTATTCTCATAACAGCAATATATATAGATTTTGTCATATGATTACTTATGTTCAAGTGATAATCTATTCACAATGCAAAAGTATAAATCATAAACCTTATTGGGCTCCAACAAACTATAATCTCAGTCATTGAAACAATTGCAATTTATCATAACATCGGAAAGAGTCTATGTCGGAGCTAAAAAGCAAGTCCACATACTCAACTATCATTTAGTCCTCCATAATTGCTAACACTCATGCGATACTTGTGGTTACGGAGTTTTAGTCGGACACAGAGAAAGATAGGGGCTTATAGTTTTGCCCCACAACCTTTTACCTCAAGGGTAATGTCAACAATAATGGTTCATGCTCCCTTACATCCAATTTTATATATATATATATATATATATATATATATATATATATATATATATATATATATCATGTTCTTTCCAACATGTTGAGCTTGCCAAAGGATAAAATGAAAAAGAAAAGGTGAATATCACCATGACTCTTGCATAAGGTAGAAGATAATAATAAAGGATAAGCCCTTCGCAGAGGGAAGCAGAGGTTGCCATGCGCTTTTATGGTTGGATGTATAAAATCTCAATGCGAAAGAACGTCACTTTATATTGCCCCTTGTGATATGAACCTTTATTATGCAGTCCGTCGCTTTTATTACTTCCACATCACAAGATCGTATAAAGCTTATTTCTCCCACACCAATCAATCATACATATTTAGAGCAATTTTTATTGCTTTGCACCGATGACAACTTACTTGAAGGATCTTACTCAATCCATAGGTAGATATGGTGGACTCTCATGGAAAAACTGGTTTATGGGTATTTGGAAGCACAAGTAGTATTTCTACTTGGTGCTGAGAATTTGGCTAGCATGAGGGGGAAAGGAAAGCTCAACAAGTTAGAGGATCCATGACAACATACTTTATCTCAGATATAAGAAAGACATAACTCATTACGTTGTCTTCCTTGTCCAACATCAACTCTTTAGCATGTCATATTTTAATGAGTGCTCCCAATCATAAAAGTTGTCAATGATAATATATGTATATGTGAAAACCTCTCTTTCCTTATTACTTCCTATTAATTGCAACAATGACCAAAGCTATGTCTGCCAACTCCCAACAACTTTTAATCATCATACTTTTTCTATGTGAAGTCATTACTCTCAATAAGATCAATATGAACTTTTTGTTTCTTTTTATTCTTTTTCTCTTTTCTTTTATTCACCCAAGATCATGGCAAAATAATCAAGCCCTTGACTCAACACTAATCTTTATTATATATAGCTCACGGACTCGATTACATAGAGAGATCATAAAGCAAACTCAAAATTAGATCATGCCATAAACTTTATTCTACTAGATCAAGATACTACTAATAGGATCGAACTAAGAAAAACGGTAAAGATAGGAGTTGTGATTGTGATACGATATCGGGGCACCTCCCCCAAGCTTGGCAGTTGCCAAGGGGAGTGCCCATACCCATGTGATTATGTCTCCTTTGTCGGTGAAGAAGGTGGAGGTGTTGTTGATGATGCAGGCTTGTCATCCATCTTCCAAGGCATAGGTTCACCATCATAGAAGGATGATCGAGTCTCCGGAATCCTTGAATCTGCAGCCAAACTCATTCTTTTGAATCTATATTCATACTCACAGTTTTGGTTTTGCAGGTCATAGATTTGGGCTTGGAGATGCTCGATCTTCTCATATAGCTTGAAGATGGCCTCCTCGGTGTTCTTGGCATCCGGCTTGTAGTTGTTAGTGAACTCCGCGAGCATCGTGTGGCTAGCGTTGATTCCATGCTCCACCATTCCCTGGCACTTGAAAACTTGTTGCTCTATTGCTTCGAGCCTCGTCTCCACGCTTTCGGTTCCCTTTGGTCCCTCAACATCGCGGATGTGCAACAACCCATCACGCATCTCAATGGTTTGAGGGTGTCGCAGCACCTCCGCGAGGTAAGGGTTGATGACCTTCTCGAAGAACTTGTCCTTGGAAGCACTTGGGGACGTCATGATAATCTAGATCTGTCAAAAAACAGCTCGAAACAAGAACAGAGAATAATTGCGTGATACGGGAGTCAAAACCTTCGGGAGAATATATAGTGAATCTTTACCGACCAAAATACGTATCGTGCAAGAAAACGGAGTCCGGAAGGCTCACGAGGTGCTCACGAGGTAGGGGGGCGCGCCCTAGGGAGGGGGGCGCGCCCACCACCCTCGTGGGACCCTCGTGTCCTTCCCGGACTGCTACTTATTTTTCTATTTTTCCAAATATTCCAAAACGGAGAAATATTGCCTTAAAATTGTTTTGGAGTCGATTTACTTACCGTACCACATACCTATTCCTTTTCGGAGTCTGAGACATTCTGGAAAGTGTCCCTTATGTATTCCTCCGGGGTTACGGTTTCAATAATATTGGTTTCAACATTTATAGGATTACCTGAGATATAATGTTTAATTCTTTGACCGTTTACCACATTTGGATTTGTGCCCTCGAAGTTATTGATTTTTATGGCACCAGAACGATAGACCTCTTCAATAACGTAGGGGCCTTCCCATTTAGAGAGAAGTTTTCCTGCAAAAAATCTTAAATGAGAGTTGTATAGCAATACATAATCACCTACATTAAACTCACGCTTTTGTATTCTTGTGTCATGCCATCTTTTAACTTTTTCTTTAAACAACTTGGCATTTTCATAAGCTTGGGTTCTCCATTCATCAAGTGAGCTAATATCAAATAACCTCTTCTCACCGACAAGTTTAAAATCATAGTTGAGCTCTTTAATAGCCCAATATGCCTTATGTTCTAGTTCGAGAGGTAAGTGGCATGCTTTTCCATAAACCATTTTATACGGAGACATACCCATAGGATTTTTGTATGCAGTTCTATAAGCCCACAATGCATCATCAAGTTTTTTGGACCAATTCTTTCTAGACCTATTAACAGTCTTTTGCAAAATTAATTTGAGCTCTCTATTGCTCAACTCTACTTGACCACTAGACTGTGGGTGATAAGGAGCTGCAATTCTATGATTAACATCATATTTAGCAAGCATTTTACAGAAAGCACCATGAATAAAGTGTGAACCACCATCAGTCATTAAATATCTAGGGACTCCAAACCTCGGGAAAATAACTTCTTTAAGCATTTTAATAGAAGTGTTATGATCAGCACTACTAGTTGGAATAGCTTCTACCCACTTAGTAACGTAATCAACAGCAACTAAAATATGTGTGTATCCATTAGAGGCAGGAAAAGGTCCCATATAATCAAAGCCCCAAACATCAAACGGTTCAATAACAAGAGAATAATTCATAGGCATTTCTTGACGTCTACTAATATTACCAATTCTTTGACATTCATCACAAGACAAGACAAACTTACGGGCATCCTTGAAGAGAGTAGGCCAATAAAAACCAGATTGCAATACCTTATGTTCAGCTCTATCTCCAGCGCGGTGTCCTCCATAAGACTCGGAGTGACACTTGCGTAGGATCTGTTCCTGTTCATGCTCAGGTACACAATGTCTAATAACACCATCTACTCCTTCTTTATAAAGATGTGGGTCATCCCAAAAGTAATGTCTTAAATCATAGAAAAAACCTTTTCTTTTGCTGGTATGTGAAGGTAGGTGGTATAAACTTAGCAACAATATAATTAGCATAATCAGCATACCATGGAGTACTACGAGAATTACTTATAACATTTAATTGTTCATCAGGAAAGCTATCATTAATAGGTAGTGGGTCATCAAGAATATTTTCTAACCTAGACAAGTTGTCTGCAACGGGGTTCTCAGCTCCCTTTCTATCAACAATATGCAAATCAAATTCTTGTAGCAAGAGAACCCATCTAATAAGTCTAGGTTTAACATCTTTCTTTTCCATAAGATATTTAATAGCAGCAAGATCAGTTTGAATAGTTACTTTAGAATCAACAATATAAGATCTGAACTTATCACAAGCAAATATAACTGCTAAAAGCTCTTTTTCAGTAGTAGCATAATTTCTTTGAGCATTGTCTAGAGTCTTACTAGCATAATGAATAACATTTAATTTCTTATCAACTCTTTGCCCTAGAACATCACCTACAGCATAATTACTAGCATCACACATAATTTCAAAGGGTAGGTTCCAATCAGGTGGCTGAACAGCAGGTGCAGTTACTAATGCTTTCTTAAGTATTTCAAATGCTTCTACACAATCATCATCAAAGACAAATGGTATATCTTTTTGCAAAAAATTAGTGAGAGGCCGAGAAATTTTTGAGAAGTCCTTAATGAACCTCCTATAAAATCCAGCGTGACCAAGGAAACTTCTTATACCTTTGATGTCCTTGGGATATGGCATCTTTTCAATAGCATCAACCTTGGCTTTATCAACTTCAATACCTCTTTCAGAAACTTTGTGCCCCAAGACAATACCTTCATTAACCATAAAGTGGCACTTTTCCCAATTCAAGATAAGATTAGTTTCTTCACATCTCTGCAAAAATCGATCAAGATTGCTCAAGCAATCATCAAAAGAGGAACCATAGACGGAAAAGTCGTCCATGAAAACCTCACAAATCTTTTCACAAAAGTCAGAGAATATAGCCATCATGCATCTTTGAAAGGTAATAGGTGCATTACATAAACCAAAAGGCATACGTCTATAAGCAAAAGTACCAAAAGGTCATGTAAAAGTAGTCTTTGATTGATCTCTAGCCGACACAGGTATTTGAGAGAAACCAGAATAACCATCTAGAAAGCAATAGTGTGTATGTTTGCATAATCTTTCTAGCATTTGATCAAAAAAAGGTAAGGGGTAATGATCTTTTTTAGTATCTTTATTTAATTTGCGGAAATCAATTACCATCCTATAACCTGTGATAATTCTTTGTGGAATCAATTCATCTTTATCATTAGGAACAACAGTAATACCTCCTTTCTTAGGGACACAATGGACAGGACTTACCCACTCACTATCAGCAACGGGATAGATTATACCTGCCTCTAGAAGCTTTAGTATTTATTTTCTTACCACTTCTTTCATTTTAGGATTCAGACGTCGTTGAGGATCACGAACTGGTTTGGCATCTGCTTCCAAATTTATTTTATGTTGACATAGAGTGGGACTAATGCCCTTAAGATCATCAAGAGTATATCCAATAGCAGCATGGTGCTTCTTCAGAGTTTTCAATAATCTTCCTTCTTCATGCTCTGAAAGGTTAGCACTAATAATAATAATAGGATATATCTTCTTTTCATCAAGATAGGCATATTTAAGATTATCAGGCAAGGGTTTAAGCTAAAACACGGGATCACCCTTGGGTGGAGGAGGATCCCCTAAGATTTCAAAAGGCAAGTTGTGATGCAGAATAGGTTCCTGTTTAAATAATACTTCATCTATTTCCCTTCTTTCATTCATGAACATATCATTTTCATGGTCTAGAAAATAGTGTTCTAAAGGATCACTAGGAGGTACGGCAATAGAAGCAAGACCAATAATTTCATCCTTACTAGGTAATTCTTCCTCACGATGTTGTTTACTAAATTTAGAGAAATTAAACTCATGAACCATATCATCCAAGCCAACAGTAACAACATTCTTTGTGCAATCTATGGTAGCATTAACAGTGTTTAAGAAGGGTCTACCAAATATAATGGGACAAAAACTATCTTGTGGGGAACCAACAACAAGAAAATCAGCAGGATATTAGTTTTCCCACACAAGACTTCAACATCTCTAACAATTCCCATTGGTGCAATAGTATCTCTATTAGCAAGTTTAATAGTAACATCAATATCTTCTAACTCAACAGGTGCAATTTCATTCTTAATTTCTTCGTATAAGTCAATAGGTATAGCACTAGCACTAGCAGCCATATCACATAAGCCATGATAACAATGATCTCCTATTTTAACAGAAATAACAGGCATGCCTACCACAGGTCTATGTTTATCTTTATCACAAGGTTTAGAAATTCTAGCAGTTTCACCTTTGAACTGAATAACATGCCCACCAATATTATCAGACAAGAGATCTTTAACAATAGCAATATTAGGTTCTACTTTAACTTGCTCAGGAGGTGTATAAGTTCTAATATTGCTTTTACGAACAACAGTTGAAGCTTTAGCATGATCCTTTATTCTAACAGGGAAAGGTGGTTTCTCAATATAAGAAGTAGGAACAATAGGATCATTATAAGTGACAGTCTTTTCTTCAACTTTAATAGGTGCAGCTACTTTTACTTCTATGGGAGGATGATATTTAAACCACTTCTCCTTAGGGAGATCAACATAATTAGCAAAAGATTCACAGAAAGAAGCTACTATCTCAGAGTCAAGTCCATATTTAGTGCTAAACTTACGGAAAATATCGGTGTCCGTAAAAGATTTAACACAATCAAACTTAGGTGTCATACCTGACTCCTTACCTTCGTCAAGGTCCCAATCTTCAGAGTTGCGTTTAATTATTCCAATAAATTCCATCTGAATTCAGTAGTCTTCATCATAAAAGAGCCGCACAAGAAGTATCGAGCATGGTGCGATTGTTATCAGAAAGTCGAGCATATAAATTTTGAATAATCATTTCTCTTGAGAGCTCATGATTGAGGCATGAATATAACATTGATTTAAGCCTCCCCCAATCTTGAGCGATGCTTTCTCCTTCGCGAGGCCAGAAATTATATATATAATTGCGATCACGATGAACAAGATGCATAGGGTAATACTTGTGATGAAATTCCAGCTTCAATCTTTTATAGTCCCATGATCTCATATCATCACATAGCCTATACCATATCAATGTGTCTCCCTTCAAAGATAAAGGGAAGACCTTCTTCTTAGCAACATCATCGAGTATACCTGCAAGCTTAAATAATCCACAAACTTCATCCACATATATTAAGTGCTCATCAGGATGCTTTGTTCCATCTCCTGTAAAAGGGTTAGCTAGCAGTTTTTCCATCATACCTGAAGGAAATTCAAAAGGAGTTTCATTTTCAATAGGTTCAGTAGGTTGAGGAGCAACTCTTTGCTCTACTGGACGGGGTGAAGATACCCCGAACAAGCCCCTCAGAGAATTACTTTTCATAGTAACAAGTGACAGTAAATTTCAGCACACTATATAAATTTTTCCTTACCAAATTCCACCTACCAAAGGCGCTACACTCCCCGGCAATGGCGCCAGAAAAGAGTCTTGATGACCCACAAGTATAGGGGATCTATCATAGTCCTTTCGATAAGTAAGAGTGTCGAACCCAACGAGGAGCAGAAGGAAATGATAAGCGGTTTTCAGCAAGGTATTCTCTGCAAGTACTGAAATAAGTGGTAACAGATAGTTTTGTGATAGGATAGATTGTAACGAGCAACAAGTAATAAAAGTAAATAAAGTGCAGCAAGGTGGCCCAATCCTTTTGTAGCAAAGGACAAGACGGAACAAACTCTTATAATAGGAAAAGCGCTCCCGAGGACACATGGGAATATCGTCAAGCTAGTTTTCATCACGTTCATATGATTCACGTTTGATACTTTGATAATTTGATATGTGGGAGGACCGGTGCTTGGGTGCTGTTCTTACTTGAACAAGCATCCCACTTATGATTAACCTCTATTGCAAGCATCCGCAACTACAACAAAAGTATTAAGGTAAACCTAACCATAGCATGAAACATGTGGATCCAAATCAGCCCCTTATGAAGCAACGTATAAACTAGGGTTTAAGCTTCTGTCACTCTAGCAACCCATCATCTACTTATTACTTCCCAATGCCTTCCTCCAGACCCAAATAATGGTGAAGTGTTATGTAGTCTACATTCACATAACACCACTAGAGGCTAGACAACATACATCTTATCAAAATATCAAACGAATACCAAATTCACATGACTACTAATAGCAAGACTTCTCCCTTGTCCTCAGGAACAAACGTAATTACTCACAAAGCATATTCATGTTCATAATCAGAGGGGTAATAATATGCATATAGGATCTGAACATATGATCTTCCACCAAATAAACCAACTAGCATCAACTACAAGGAGTAATCAACACTACTAGCAACCTACTAGCACCAATCCCGGATTTTGAGACAAGAATTGGATACAAGAGATGAACTAGGGTCTGGAGATGAGATGGTGCTGGTGAAGATGTTGATGGAGATTGCCCTCTCCCGATGAGAGGAGCGTTGGTGATGACGATGGTGATGATTTCCCCCTCCCCGAGGGAAGTTTCCCCGGCAGAACAGCTCTGCCGGAGCTCTAGATTAGATCCGCCAAGGTTTCGCCTCGTGGCGGTGGAGTCTCGTCCTGAAAAGTTCCTTCCTATTTTTTTATCATCGAAAGACTTCATATAGGACAAGATGGACGTCGGAGAGTCACCAGGGGGCCCACGAGGTAGGGGGGCGCGCCCCCCACCCTCATGAGCAGGGTGTGGGCCCCCTGGCCTTCATCTTTGGCGATGATTTTTCTTTATTTGTTTTAAGATGTTCCGTGGAGTTTCAGGACTTTTGGAGTTGCGCAGAATAGGTCTCTAGTATTTGCTCCTTTTCCAGCCCAGAATTCCAGCTGCCGGCATTCTCCCTCCTTATATAAACCTTGTAAAATAAGAGAGAATAGCCATAAGTATTGTGACATAAAGTGAAATAACAGCCCATAATGCAATAAATATCGATATAAAAGCATGATGCAAAATGGACGTATCAGGGTGCTGTGGAGGACAGACGAGCTGGTGCTTTTTTTATTGCGGCGGCGGATGATACGTCTCCAACGTATCTATAATTTTTTATTGCTCCATGATATATTGTCTACTGTTTTGGACATTGTTGGGCTTTATTATCCACTTTTATATTATTTTTGGGACTAACCTATTAACCGGAGGCCCAGCCCAGAAGTGCTGTTTTTGCCTGTTTTAGGGTTTCGAAGAAAAGGAATATCAAACGGAGTCCAAACGAAATGAAATCTTCGGGAATGTGATTTTCTTAACGAACAAGACCCGGGAGACTTGGACCCTACGTCAAGACATAAAAGAGGAGGCCACGAGGTAGGGGGCGCGCCTACCCCTCCCCCAGGCGCGCCCTCCACCCTCGTGGGCCTCCTGTTGCTCCACCGACATACTCCTTCCTCCTATATATACCTACGTACCCCCAAACGATCAGATACGGAGCCAAAACCCTAATTCCACCACCGCAACTTTTTGTATCCATGAGATCCCGTCTTGGGGCCTGTTCCGGAGCTCCGCCGGAGGGGGCATCGATCACGGAGGGCTTCTACATCATCACCATAGCCCCTCTGATGAAGTGTGAGTAGTTTACCTTAGACCTACGGGTCCATAGTTATTAGCTAGATGGCTTCTTCTCTCTTTTTGGATCTCAATACAATGTTCTCCCCCTCTCTTGTGGAGAACTATTCGATGTAATCTTCTTTTTGTGGTGTGTTTGTTGAGACCGATGAATTGTGGGTTTATGATCAAGTCTATCTATGAATAATATTTGAATCTTCTCTGAATTCTTTTATGTATGATTGGTTATCTTTGCAAGCCTCTTTGAATTATCAGTTTGGTTTGGCCTACTAGATTGATCTTTCTTGCAATGGGAGAAGTGCTTAGCTTTGGTTTAATCTTGCGGTGTCCTTTCCAAGTGACAGTAGGGGCAATAAGGCACGTATTGTATTGTTGCCATCGAGGATAACAAGATGGGTTTTTCATCATATTGCATGAGTTTATCCCTCTACATCATGTCATCTTGCTTAAGGCGTTACTCTGTTTTCATTAACTTAATACTCTATATGCATGCTGCATAGCGGTCGATGAGTGGAGTAATAGTAGTAGATGCAGGCAGGAGTCGGTCTACTTGTCTCGGACGTGATGCCTATATACATGATCATACCTAGATATTCTCATAACTATGCTCAATTCTGTCAATTGCTCAACAGTAATTCGTTCACCCACCGTAGAATACTTATGCTCTTGAGAGAAACCACTAGTGAAACCTATGGCTCCCGGGTCTATCTTCATCATATTAATCTTCCAATACTTAGTTATTTCCTTTGCTTTCTACTTTTCTTTTATTTTACTTTGCATCTTTATCATAAAAATACCAAAAATATTACCTTATCATATCTATCAGATCTCACTCTTGTAAGTGGCCGTGTAGGGATTGACAACCCCTTATCGCGTTGGTTGCGAGGATTTATTTGTTTTGTGCAGGTACGAGGGACTTGCGCATAGCCTCCTACTGGATTGATACCTTGGTTCTCAAAAACTGAGGGAAATACTTATGCTACTTTGCTGCATCATGCCTTCCTCTTCGGGGAAAACCAACACAGTGCTCAAGAGGTAGCAAGAAGGATTTCTGGCGCCGTTGCCGGGGAGTCTACGCAAAAGTCAACATACCAAGTACCCATCACAATCCCTATCTCCCGCATTACATTATTTGCCATTTGCCTCTCGTTTTCCTCTCCCCCACTTCACCCTTGCCGTTTTATTCGCCCTCTCTCGCTCTCTATCCTCCCTCTCTTTCTCTATTTGCCTTCTTCTTGTATGTATCCTTGTTTGTGTTTCCATGTGCCTTCTATTTGCTTGCATCTTTGCTTGCTAAAAATCTATTGATATGGATCCACTTAAAGTGTTCTACTTAGATCATCTTCGATCCTTATGCGCTCGTGCTGAAACCCCAACTAGCCTAGTTGATGGGAAATCTTTAGATGAGAATGCTCATTTTGTGCGTCACCGTTTGTCTGAAAAAGGGAGACTCTTATGGAATCAAATAAACAGATTGTTGTGTTATGCTTGGAATCTTTGTGAAATTTATGATTTTACTTGTTGCTCTAAGAACACAAAAAAAACACCTCCCCTACCTATGTGAGTTTAATGATATTGAAATCTTATCTTCTTATGCAAAAGGTGTTTATAGTTACTACGATATCGAACGAATTGAAGAATTTGTTGCTTTTAAGGGTGCTTATGAAGTTGCTTCTTTGATTGAAAAATATGATATTACTCTCTACAAATCTGAAAATTTTGACATACTTAAATATTGCTATGAAAACTATGCTCACAATGTCTATGTCAAAGAATTTATTGAAAGAATGACCGTTGCTTCGGAAGAAAATAATGATATGCATGAATCTATAGATAATTATGATTCCAATGATTTGATTGAAATATCCCTTGATGAACACAATGCTTGCTATTCTTGTGGCCACGATGCCAATATTTATGAAGATGAATTTGCTATAGTTCCTTATGTTAAACATGAGATCGTTGCTATTGCACCCATACATAATAGTTCCTTCGATGAAAAGCATGATTGCAATGATGTTATTATAAATTCCTTTCATGTCAATTGTGTTAATGATATGCAAAACCCTAAGCTTGGGGATGCTAGTTTTGCTAGGACTACTATTTGTTGCAATGATCATGATTGGGGTGATTCTTCTTTTGATCTTGAAAATTTATTTAAGCCCCATGATGAATATGAGATTGATAATAGTGTTTGCAATATTATTGAAAGTGGGTTTGGAGAGGTCATGACTTTAGTTAGTGTTAATCCCACTATCTTGTTGATAGTGTTGAAAATATTTTATGTGATAGCTATTTTGTTGAATTTGCTTATGATCCTACATGTAATTATTATGAGAGAGTAAAATATAGTGGTATAAATTTTCATGTTACTAAATTACCTCTCGTTATGTTGAGATTAATATTGTTTCGTTCCGCTTCCTTGCATATGCTAGTTTTTGCTTGCCTTGATAATTTGTTTGCCTATAAGATGCCTATGCATAGGAAGTATGTCAGACTTAGATGTGTTTGTCACGTGTTTTAGGATGCTCTCCTTGTGCTTCAATTCTTGTCTTTCATGTGAGCATCATTGAAATATTATGCCTAGCTAGGTGCGTTAAACGATAGCGCTTGTTGGGAGGCAACCCAATTTTATTTTTATTACTTGCTTTTTGCTCCTGATTAGTAATAAATAATTTATTTAGCCTCTGTTTATGTTGTGTTTTTTTGTGTTTAATTAGTGTTTTTTCCAAGAAGAACCGTTGGGAAGACTTGGGGGAAAGTCTTGTTAATCTTGCTGTAAAAACAGAAACTTTAGCACTCACGAGAACTGCTGCCATTTTTATTTGGAAAGTGATATTTAGTTAATTATTTTTTCAGATGATTAATAGATAAATTACTCACGTCCAGAAATTTATTTTATAATTTTTAGGGTTCCAGATCTTGCGCTAGCTACAGATTACTACAGACTGTTCTGTTTTTGACATATTCTGTTTTTCGTGTGTTGTTTGCTTATTTTGATGAATCTATGGCTAGTAAAATAGTTTATAAACCATATAGAAGTTGGAATACAGTAGTTTTAACACCAATATAAATAAAGAATGAGTTCACTACAGTACCTTGAAGTGGTCTTTTATTTTCTTTCGCTAACGGAGCTCACGAGATTTTCTACTTTAACTTTTGTGTTGTGAAGTTTTCAAGTTTTGGGTAAAGATTTGATGGATTATGGAACAAGGAGTGGCAAGAGCCTAATCTCGGGGATGCCCATGGCACCCCCGAGATAATCTAAGGACACCTAAAAGCCAAAGCTTGGGGATGCCCTAGAAGGCATCCCCTCTTTTCGTCTACTTCTATTGGTAACTTTACTTGGAGCTATATTTTTATTCACCACATGATATGTATTTTTCTTGGAACATCTTGTATGATTTGAGTCTTTATTTTTCTTAGTTTACCACAATCATCCTTGCTGTACACACCTTTTGAGAGAGTCATACATGATTTGGAATTTGTTAAAATACTCTATGTGCTTCGCTTATATCATTTGAGTTATATAGTTTTGCTCTAGTACTTCACTTATATCTTTTTAGAGCACGGTGGTGGATTTGTTTTATAGAAACTATTGATCTCTCATGCTTCATTTAGATTATTTTGAGAGTCTTAAATAGCATGGTAATTTACTTAAATAATCCCAATATGCTTGGTATACAAGAATAATAAAAGAACTTCCTTATGAGTGTGTTGAATGCTATGAGAAGTTTGATACTTGATAATTGTTTTGAGATATGAAGATGGTGATATTAAAGTTATGCTAGTTGAGTAGTTGTGAATTTGAGAAATACTTGTGTTAAAGTTTGTGATTCCCGTAGCATGCACGTATGGTGAACCGTTATGTGATGAAGTCGGAGCATGATTTATTTTTTGATTGTCTTCCTTATGAGTGGCAGTCGGGGACGAGCGATAGTCTTTTCCTACCAATCTATCCCTCTAGGAGCATGCGCGTAATACTTTGCTTTGATAACTTGTAGATTTTTCAAATAACTATATGAGTTCTTTATGACTAATGTTGAGTCCATGGATTATACGCACTTTTCTCACCCTTCCACCTTTGCTAGCCTCTCTAATACCGCGCACCTTTCGCCGGTATCATACACCCACCATATACCTTCCTCAAAACAGCCACCATACCTACCTATTATGAAATTTCTATAGCCATTCCGAAATATATTGCCATGTAACTTTCCACCGTTCCGTTTACTATGACACACTCCATCATTGTCATATTGCTTAGCATGATCATATAGTTGACATCGTATTTGTGGCAAAGCCACCATTCATAATTCTTTCATACGTGTCACTCTAGATTCATTGCATATCCCGGTACACCGTCGAAGGCATTCATATAGAGTCATATTTTGTTCTAAGTATCGAGTTGTAATTGTTGAGTTGTAAGAAAAATAAAAGTGTGATGATCATCATTATTAGAGCATTGTCCCAGTAAGAAAAGGATGATGGAGACTATGATTCCCCCACAAGTCGGGATGAGACTCCGGACAAAAAATAAAAAAAGAAAAGAGGCCAAAAAAAGAGAAAAGGCCCAAATAAAAAATGAGAGAAAAAGAGAGAAGGGACAATGTTACTATCCTTTTACCACACTTGTGCTTCAAAGTAGCACCATGATATTCATGATAGAGAGTCTCCTATGTTATCACTTTCATATACTAGTGTGAATTTTTCATTATAGAACTTGGCTTGTATATTCCAATGATGGGCTTCCTCAAAATGGCCTAGGTCTTCATGAGTAAGCAAGTTGGATGCACACCCACTTAGTTTCTTTTGTTGAGCTTTCATATACTTATAGCTCTAGTGCATCCATTGCATGGCAATCCCTACTCACTCACATTGATATCTATTGATGGGCATCTCCATAGCCCGTTGATACGCCTAGTTGATGTGAGACTATCTTCTCCCTTTTTGTCTTCCCCACAACCACCATTCTATTCCACTTATAGTGTTATATCCATGGCTCACGCTCATGTATTGTGTGAAGATTGAAAAAGTTTGAGAACACTAAAAGTATGAAACAATTGCTTGGCTTGTCATCGGGGTTGTGCATGATTTAAATATTTTGTGTGGTGAAGATAGAGCATAGCCAGACTGTATGATTTTGTAGGGATAACTTTCTTTTGCCATGTTATTTTGAGAAGACATGATTGCTTTGTTAGTATGCTTGAAGTATTATTATTTTTATGTCAATATTAAACTTTTATCTTGAATCTTTCGGATCTGAATATTCATACCACAATTAAGAAGAATTACATTAAAATTATGCCAAGTAGCACTCCGCATCAAAAATTCTGTTTTTATCATTTACCTACTCGGGGACGAGCAAGAATTAAGCTTGGGGATGCTTGATACGTCTCCAACATATCTATAATTATTGATTGCTCCATGCTATATTATCTGCTGTTTTGGACATTATTGGGCTTTATTATCCACTTTTATATTATTTTTGGGACTAACCTATTAACCGGAGGCCCAACCTAGAATTGTTGTTTTTTTCCTGTTTTAGGGTTTCGAAGAAAAGGAATATCAAACGGGATGAAACCTTCGGGAACGTGATTTTCTTAACGAACAAGACCTGGGAGCCTTGGACCCTACGTCAAGACACAAAAGAGGAGGCCACAAGGTAGGGGGCGCGCCTACCCCCCCCCCCCCCCGAGGCGCGCCCTCCACCCTCGTGGGCCCCTTGTTGCTCCACCGACGTACTCCTTCCTCCTATATATACCTACGTACCCCCAAACGATCAGATACGGAGCCAAAACCCTAATTCCACCGCCGCAACTTTCTGTATCCATGAGATCCCATCTTGGGGCCTGTTCTGGAGCTCCGCCGGAGGGGCATCGATCACGGAGGGCTTATACATCATCACCATAGCCCCTCCGATGAAGTGTGAGTAGTTTACCTCAGACCTACGGGTCCATAGTTATTAGCTAGATGACTTCTTCTCTCTTTTTGGATCTCAATACAATGTTCTCCCCCTCTCTTGTGGAGAACTATTCGATGTAATCTTCTTTTTGCGGTGTGTTTGTTGAGACCGATGAATTGTGGGTTTATGATCAAGTCTATCTATGAATAATATTTTAATCTTCTCTGAATTCTTTTATGTATGATTCGTTATCTTTGCAAGCCTCTTCGAATTATCAGTTTGGTTTGGCCTACTAGATTGATCTTTCTTGCAATGGGAGAAGTGCTTAGCTTTGGGTTCAATCTTGCGGTGTCCTTTCCCAGTGACAGTAGGGGCAGCAAGGCACGTATTGTATTGTTGCCATCGAGGATAACAAGATGGGGTTTTCATCATATTGCATGAGTTTATCCCTCTACATCATGTCATCTTGCTTAAGGCGTTACTCTGTTTTCATTAACTTAATACTCTAGATGCATGCTGGATAGCGGTCGATGAGTGGAGTAATAGTAGTAGATGCAGGCAGGAGTCGGTCTACTTGTCTCGGACGTGATGCCTATATACATGATCATACCTAGATATTCTCATAACTATGCTCAATTCTGTCAACTTCTCAACAGTATTTCGTTCACCCACCGTAAAATACTTATGCTCTTGAGAGAAGCCACTAGTGAAACCTATGGCCACCGGGTCTATCTTCATCATATTAATCTTCCAATACTTAGTTATTTCCTTTGCTTTCTACTTTGCTTTTATTTTACTTTGCATCTTTATCATAAAAATACCAAAAATATTACCTTATCATATCTATCAGATCTCACTCTCGTAAGTGGCCGTGTAGGGATTGACAACCCCTTATCGCGTTGGTTGCGAGGATTTATTTGTTTTGTGCAGGTACGAGGGACTCGCACGTAGCCTCCTACTGGATTGATACCTTGGTTCTCAAAAACTGAGGGAAATACTTACGCTACTTTGCTGCATCATGCCTTCTTCTTTGGGGAAAACCAACGCAGTGCTCAAGAGGTAGCAGCGGATGCCGTGTCGGCGGGACGTGAGGCTGCTTCGGCTCGACAGAGTCTGCAACCGGCAGCTGTGGTGCTACAATCGGCTGGGGCAGAGCTGGAATCGACCTTGCCAGAAGCTGCCACCAGTATTGGACCGTGGCTAGGACAGCGTCCACATGATGCTACGGTAGAGATGTCGGGATGCTGGCATGCTACAACCAACCGGATTAAACTTTTTGACCAATTGTATAGAGAAATTAGCTTATGCCCGCAACATTGAATATATGTAGCATGGAAGTATGTTTGATAATAAATCCAATAAAACAAATTTGGTTGTTTAGATGCTAACTTTTAGAAGTGGTCAAACTTAAATAAGTTTAATTTAGGGCAAAGCTAGACACTACTAGGAAAAGGGCTATAGATGGAATTGACACTAATAGCGCACCTGACATGTGGTGCGCCACTACAATATAGCAGTAGCGCATCATGTGCAGGTGCTCCATTAGTGTGGAAGACACTAATGGCACACCAGATACATGGTGCGCCACTATTAACATTTTTTTTCATTTTCCAAACATACTAATGGCGCATCATGTAGACAGTGCGCCATTACTAGTTAAAACTAGTAATGGCGCACTGTCCACATGTGCGCCATTAGTAAGTTTTTTCCCCTAGCTAATGGCGCACCGCCAAGGGGTGCGCCATTAGTAATCTCTCCCTAACTAATTCGCTCGATCCCTTCGTCCCTCCCTCCACTCTCCCCCCCCCCCTCGCTCCACACCCGGCCGCTCCGACGACCCCCGCGCCCCGCCTCGCCGTCTCGGGCCTCGCCGCCGACCCACTGCGCCGCCGCCCCACCCACTGCGCCGCCGCCTGGTCTCCTCCGCCCGTAAGCCCCTAGCTAACAATTATATATTTTTTTTGTTTTGCAAAACTAGTAATGATATTTCTTCTGTTCTAGTCATCATGAATATTTATTTATGTGTTTATTCTGGTATTGAATTTCTAACTCACAAAAAGTACTGAATTTGTTAATATTTTTTTAACTCATGAAAATTTTTAAATTTCATGGGCACTTTTTGAATTCATGAATATTTTTTCAAATTTGATGATATTTTTTCACATTCATAAAGGTTTTACCAATTCACAAATGAATGCGACTAAAAATCCAAAAAAATTGATGATATTTTCAAATAACAAATTTGATGATATTTTCAAATAACAAATTTGGTGATATTTTTTCATATTCATAAATATTTTCAAATAACAAATTTGATGATATTTTTTCACATTCATAAATGTTCTCAAATTTGATCGTCATGTTCTAAAAAATTATTAGATGCAACTAAAAATCCAAAAAAAGTTAGTAATGGCGCACTAGGGGAAGGTGCGCCATTGCTATCAAAGTACTTATGGCGCACCCCTAGGAGGTGCGCCATTGCTAACCTTCCCCCCTCGCTAACCCTTCCTCTCGCCAGATCGATCCCCCTCCTCCCCCTCGCCCGCTCTCTCTCTCCACCGCCGCCGAGCAAACCCCCCGCGCCCGCTCTCCACCGCCGCCGCCGACCCCCTGCGCCCGTTCCGTTGCCAGAGTCGCCGCTGGAGCACTAGGAGGAGGAGTCCTTCTTCTTCCTCCATCCGTCGCCATCTTGCGGTCGCCACCGTCTCTCCGGTCCACCCCGGCCTTCACCGGGCCTGCCACGATCTTCGCGGTGAGTCCCTCAGCGTTCCCTCCTTTGATCCGCATCCATAGGCCGTCGTAAGCCGCCGCCGTCGACCTCGCGCTCACCCCACAGCTGGCCCGTGCCCCCGGGCTCCTCTGCCGCGCCCCGGCGCACGCCCTCCCCGCTACTCCTGCCCTTGGGCACGCATCCGCTTGCGCGCCCCTGGCCATCCCTCACCTGTGCTCGTCCGCCCGTTGCCGCTCGTGCGCGCCCGCTGCCTTGGCGTTGCTCTTTCCCGCTGCTGATGCTGCTCTCTGCTGCCGCCACACTACTGCTCTGCATGTTGCTTGCTAGTTTCTTCCAACCCGATTCCATTCCATCTGGTTACACCGTTGTGCTGCTGATGCTCGATTGATTGAAGTCCCATGTCTGCATCCTCCCTTGTTAACGATCCAGAGGGATTTGGTGCCATTTCCATGGGTAATAATCACTTTTTGATCGAGGTAGTAATCGTCGCGGCTAGCCCTGTCAAGTTCTTCCACCCCTGGGAACACAACACTCATCTTTTTTATCAGTTTCTTTTTGTTTGCACCGTTCAGGTCCACTCCTTTGTACCCAAAGTTCCATTGCCTTTTCATATTAGCAAACGCCTGTAAGTATGTGCCTGGTTACAGTTTAATCTAATCATCGTTGCCCACCAATGCATGATATGGGCATCTCACCACTACCACAAGAGAACACTAGGATTATCGCATTCGGTTTTAGCCATTTTAGCTAATGCGGGAGAATAATATTATGTGTCAAACCGAGAGTGAGCGTCGTACTGTCATGGGAAGGATTTATTAGGAGTGGCTATTAAGTTGGTGCTTGACACTTGTGGGTGCAATTGCAAAGCTTTCCCCTGTCCATCAATATTATGTGGTGCCTTTTATTTTCTGAATTTAAAGAGTGACAACTTCAGCACTAATCAGTACCAACTTCAACCTCTTAGCCAGACAACAAGTGGATTCGACCACCTTCATCCCAACAACATGCTTTATGCCTGCACTGGCAGTTGACATGTTCTGAGCCATTGCTTCAATCCAGTGCTCCTCATAGGATTAAGCAAAGCCAACTAAGCAAAAAGACAGCACCATCATAGATCACACATCCCTCAAGGAAGAACCACTTTCAGCTATCCATGAAGAACCACTTTCCTGCTTGTCTGCAAAGTGGTTGTTGGAGTCCAGAACACTTAAATAGTTAGTCAAATGAATTGCTTGCTTGCTACTTTTTTTAGCTACTGTTTTTATTAAAAAATTATTGGAGTTTATATCATATATATTGCTGGCATGTATTTCATATGTTCTGTAGCATTAAGGCTACATATCATGCAATTTTTGTGCCTTGTATTAATTGCTTTCCCTACATGTTTGCAGGTTTAAGTGAAAAAAGAGGAAGAAAGGAGAATCAGGGTAGGGTTTCATGGCTAGAAGATATTTTGCTGGGTTTTGTCTCCGACCATCGTGTCGTGATGAGATTGGGGGGTTTTGTCTCTGACCATCGTGTCATGATGATATTGTGGGGTGTTGTGGGGTTGCAGCGGGGCGGGGTGGGATAATGATTTTGCAGGTACCCCGAGAGGCCCTTGAGTTTGCTGGAATGTCGATTAACTTCCGTTCCGGCAAATTCGGGTACTCCATATGTCCTATTTTCAGCAAAGGTTATGCTGAAATTTTCCGTGAATTTTAGCATGACTTTGCTAAAAATAGGACATATGGGGTACTTGCGACTAATGCATGAGCCTGGGTATCTTAGTACTTAATTAAGTAGGATCAACTGCCTCTTGTGTTATACATATAGAAGTGTGATATCAACTCATAGTTATTACTAATGTCAAGAGATGATGTAGTTTTGAATTATGAACGTAGGAAATGTCGTCATCGGACGACGAAAGTCTCCCGGGGGAGTGCGGCTGGTGCCATGACGATTGAGGTCTGTGCGACAGGCCTCACCTGGACGATGATCGGCGCTTCAGCATTAAGCTCGAGGAGACCTTCGAACTTGAAACGGTACACAACGACGACAATTGTTTTTTTCATAATTAAGCATGACTTCAACTATTTCAATGTGTAATTTTCATCTTTTACAATTCAAGTATAGCTTATCCCATGCCATGCAAGACGCTATGTCTTGGAGAGGATGGATTTTGAAGACCATGAAATTTCTGAAACAAAGAAAATTCACCTAAGGACACATCACGATGTGGACTTTGAAGTAAATCTGTATAATTCTGAGAGCGTAACCCATTTTGGTTGCAAAAATTGGGAAGCATTTTGCAAGATGTATGGTTTTGATGAGGATATGCTTATCAGCATGGATCTTGGTAATCCTGACATCGACCAAGACAATATGGACATTTGGGTCCTTGTTGATACGCCTTCAGTTCTACCGCTATGTGAGTTTTTCAAACATAGTTATTAGCTAATTTATATTGTTTATTTAAAAATAGTTGACAGCTTATTTTTATTGTTTTGCGGGAGATGATAGACAAAACCCACTACACCGATGGCTCTGAATTAACAACTTACAAGGAGAAAAATCATCTGGTCGGATTTTGTACTGCTCCTCAACATTATGGTAAATACGTGCCACTACTGCATGTGTTCAACTACGGTAACTATCATGGAGATACCCTGGTAAGATTTTTACTATTACGACATCCGTGCATCTTTTGCATACTTCTAAAACTAGTACATCATTGTTAACTATGAAGTTATTACTATGTTTTTCAACAGATAATCCCAGAGAATTGTGTGCCTCATTTGATGTAAGAAAGGTAGTCTTAATGTTTTGAACATATAGCCAGGTCATCCTACGAATATCAACTGTCCATACGAGATTTCTAAAAGAAGTGGAGACATGAAAATCAAAGGATGGAAAAAATATATGGACAGTCATAAGGAGGTTCTTGGAAGCAAAAGGAAGTGAAGCGCAAGAATTGGAGACAGGATGTTCTCCATTCTCCATAATGGAGAGTCAGGGTCTATATTATTTTATGCTATTTTACCTTAAATAGGGTATTTAGGTCATGCCTAATACTGATGATCATGTACTAAGAACAATTAAGTAGGGTTGGTTCGATGACTATCAAGATGATGATCGTATGACTTGTTATTAATAACGAGTAGAAGTTGTATGATGATGATTAGTAGGACTTGTTAGGATTAGTATTACTTCCGACAAACTCGCTACTCGCGGTCTCGAGACTTGTAATGTTCTATCTTTGTTCGGTCTTTTGAATTCGGAGACTAATATGATGAATTGTATTCGGAGACTAATCTTCTATTGTATTCGATGAATCTGCTCTTGCCGTGGGGTGCTGTCTATATTTTGTCCAATAATATATTTTGTAACCTGTGCAAAATCAGAAAAGTAAAAAAAAAACTAATATTCATACTAATGGTGCATCACCCCACAATGCACCATTAGTATGCCAGATACTAATGGCGCATGATGGTCTATACTAATGGCGCACGGCGTGATGCGCCATTAGTAAAAAATACTAGTGGCGTGGTACTAGTGGCGCACCAGTAATGCGCCATTAGTAGGCAAAACTGGTGCGCCACTAGTAGGCCTTTTCCTAGTAGTGAGAATTTAAATAATATGGATCATTGAGTAAACTAAACTATGTAAACAATCTGGTGATTCAATACTGACCAATAATAATTGAACACTACAGATTAAAATGCGCAAAGAACTGTAAATTTGTCCCGGTAAAGATGAAATAGAGCACAAATACAACAACTTTTCTTCATTTTATTTGACAAATTACACAAATTAAAAAACAGAGGCAAAACCGGTAAGTGGGACACTTGGTTTCTTGCGCTTCTGCTCCGTTTTGATCCCAATAGTGAGGTGATTGATCACAACAAATTGGCCATGCTCATCCGTGAGTTTTCTATTTTATCGATATTTTTGAAGAGTGAGGTAATGATGTGGTGAAAAAATAAAGCTCCATGTGTGTTACTGATACACAATCAATACCACTAAGAAATGTTTTAAATTTGAGTCCAGCAATATGACTTTTGTATCACGTGAATTTTGTATCACGTAATCGATGTACTTTGAACAAAACAACAAACACATGATCAAAATAAATCCAAATAACATAAATGTACACCTTATATTTCCTTTGAAGCATTTGTGTTCCAAGTTTCCAACATGGTCGAGCAATCAGGTATAAGCTGCTGCATGCTTAGAAAACGGTGAGCAACTAGGCTACTAAAATTGCTAGAACCTCCATGCATAGCTTTGTGTCTGAGCTGTGTGACAATGTGCTTAAATCAGCGGAGAATACTATCTGGCGGGTGCTGGTTTTCTACGCACCCTATCTTTTGGTCTAAATCACTTTTTTTTTGAAACGTCTAAATCACTTTTATATACCGACGGACTAACAGATCTATGCCGACAAAAACGTTGAAGACGGCCGTATGCCGCCTTTCGGGCCTATGCCTACGGCTGCGTGCCGTCGGCATAATTTTTAATTCCGATAGTGATATACTCCCTCCATTTTAAAATATGTGACTCAAGTTTATACTAACTTTATATTAGAGCTAGTATAAACTTGAGTTATTTATTTTGGGACGGAGGGAGTATATAGCAGGAATGGCAGAACGCAAAACGAACATGAGATCAGGTATGGTTTATCTGTTGTGACTCTTGCATGCTTTTCGTTACCGACGATTACATGAGTTTGGACGCCGTAAAGTCAGCGACGAGTGATCACGGAAATAGAAATTCAGGCTGCAGGTGCAAGAAGTATGCATGTTCCTGTATTGACAAACAAACTGAAGCCTCGGGATTGATTGGGAAATAATATTCAAGGTTTTTTCGCGTATTGCAAAGTAATAATGGCAAAAAAAATATTCTTGGAATCACTAAGAAGATATCTTTGTTATAAGCAAGGTAGACGATGAAAATTTCAGTCTATAAAAAAGCCTTGCCAATTCCACATTAACCATGCATGGGAAAAACAGAAACTGCAGAAACTTAGAAGTCCTTACAAACCATAAAGAAAACTGCAGCAAGCACAAGAAATTCAGTTCGACACTAGTCATGCATGCCAGCAAATACAAGACACAGGAATCACCAATCAATTCGCATTCTGATTGCTAAATTGGATCTAGATAGTACATGCAATCAACATAGAGAAATAGGTAAGACCATAGATACTAAATTAGATTAGATGCAACGATGACTAGCCACAATACTAAATTGTCATGATAATATCTTTGGCCGCTTTCAGTTCGGCGGGCAGGAAGCTAGCAGCCAGCTCCTTGAGAACTGATGGGCAGCTATTCTTGAGATGCTCATCATCGCCTCCAAATTGGAAGGCGAAGCGAGGAACTCAAAGCAGGCATCCTTGATTCCATGGAAGCCGTGCTGCTCAGCTAGAGCCAAACTAGTCGCCACGATGTCAGGGTTGATGAGGTTGCGCACCCTCTCTTCGCATATCAGCTTCAGCCCCTCGATATTGTACCTGTCTGCTGCAACAAGTAGATGGCCAGCCATCACCGCTTCTCTCCGTGCTTCACATCCATCGGTCATCTCAGGAACAGGCTCATACTCGTCTGTGTATATGAAGTGGAGCAAGGCTTTGAACACGTCACTTTCCATGTCACTAATTTCAATCGGACCGCCAGCTTTCTCCTTCATGCCGCCAAAGAGCTCCGCTCTGAATACGGATGACCGAGCGGCGAGCACGGCCCTATGAGCCAAGAAACTCTCCCCGCCGACATGAAAGGTCACGTCGGCTCCATCCATGCTCTTCAGTAGGTCTCCAAGATGTTGCTGCAAGTTTCTTGGAGGAATCAAGCCAGACCGATTACCTTTGTGGATATTCTTCACGACAGTAACATGGCACATGATGCTGACACTGTCGTTGCTTAGATTCCTTGGATTCTCAAGATAAGCTCTGCCGATAAAATCACGGAAACCCTTGAATGAACCTTTGCTAGAGAAGATGCGTTCGGGATTGGTCTTGCTTCTTGTAATGTCTGGTTCTCCATTCTTGTCAAGCAAACTAATTCTAAATTTCGCCCTCACGTCCGTGGCAAAACCAGAATCAAGAGCCAGAAAAACAGATACATAACCGGCTTCATAATGTGTGATGTCGCTGCCGTTTGGGTAGAACCACAAAACCCAGTCGTAGCCTCCAACACTGAAAGGGACAGATTTCACTTTGTCGCCATGCCCGATCATCCCCTTGACTCTTGAATAGCCGTCTACCTCGATCACATACGACCTTTTGTCAGACCCCGCTGCAAGGTCAGCGGGAAGATCGCGAAGCTCTGACATTCTTGTCGTCTCTTAGATTTGCACTCCGATGGAAGAACGGCGACAATGAGAGATTCCCTGCGTCTATACAAGGCAGATATATATACATGCCAAATAAGATCTCTAATAGATCTTGGGGTCGGCAAAGTTTTCTGCTATTTAAACCGAACAGATAACATGTCAAATAAGAATCCTAACGAAGGAAGATTGGGATAGCTATCTTCAGATGCGTATCAACGCTGATCTCCTGGGCGCGGTCGAGTCCGGCCAATGCACGACGCCTTCATGGCGTCTACTCCGAAGACTGCTGTCGTTCCCGATCCTGTAACCAGCTAGCGCGGAGAGCTCAGTGGAGCGGCACACAGTGTCACCGGCGGCCGTATAAGCACACAGGGGCAAGGGCGCTCGGAGCGTGCAAGTGCAACAGGCTGAGCCTGGACTCCTGAGTGCGTACTACCAAGTTTTTCTCTTTGAAGGTTTGTTTTCTACGCAATTGATTAACAAAATTTGTACTAAGAAGAACAGGGGAATTGATGTTCCAATTTGTTCACGTTTCATGAAAAAACATTCACTACATTAAAAATATAATACATGGATCTGAGAAAATGTTGGTAAAAATTCAAAATGTTCATGAGCTAAACATGGCCGTCTCCAGAAATTCAGGGGCCCGGTGCGATATATAAAATGGGGCCCTAAATGTTAAAGTATATATTCAGTTAATCATATAAATTTGAATATGAGTTATCTCGTACAGTAGTGCAAAATATATGAAATATCAACGCGACAAAAGTAGTGAATATAGTACTAGACTGATGCATATGTGCAAAAATGTGAAACTAACAATATTAATATAAAATTATTCAATATAGTGTTTGCCGAGATTAAGAAATAAGAAAATGTAATTATTTAATATACAGTGTTTACCAAGATAATTATATAGACACATTGATATAATTATTCAGTAGAAAAAACAACCTAAATTAAGCTGATCTGTGATGCCCTGATTGGGGTCATGAAGCACTAGAAAATTATTCAATCTATGCTTTTGGCTTAAGCGTACCCGATGAAGTGGTAAATTGATCGATGCCTTGGTGCTCGCCTGCTCGGCCACCTACTGCTTCAAGCCTTCAACCTTGTGGCGTTGGCTACCTAGGGCAAAGCCGCTGCGTGGCAAATGATATGGGGTTTGCCGGCTGCCGTGGATCCGTGCGGCTGCCTGAAGTGATTGGCTGGAAAGAGGTCCTTCAATCGATCAAAAAAGAAGTCCATCGATCGATTAGAGTTCGAGGCCCAAAATTCGGAGCGCCAGCAGAGAACAGGCCAATAGGGCCCGATTGAGGAAGCTTCAGGATCCAATAAAAGCTCTGCCCAAAATGGGGGCCCTTAAAATTGGAGGGCCTTGTGCGGGTGCACAGCTCGCACAGGCCCACCGACGGCCCTGGAGCTAAAATATACCCAAATGATAACGCTCACACATGTGGCACTTATCAACACGCCCATACGCACTCGATATTGTTTTATCCGTTTGCATGAATTTTGAAGCAGTTGCCGTTTGGGTGAAGAGTCACCTAAGCACCCAGCGTTGTGTGGGTGTTAGAGCATCTCCAGCCGAGCCCCCAGAAAGGCCGCCCCGGGCGTTTTTTCGCGTCGGCACAGAAAAATCGGCCCAGTCGCGCCCCCAGGAGCCCGATTTTCGCTGGCCTGGGCCGAATTTAGCGCCGGCGGACCGAAGCCGAACCCGGCGCACTGGGGGGCGCTCGGGGGCGCTGGGGCGAGCGGTTTTGGCGCGAAAGAGCCGCGGGCCCGCCGCGTCAACGACTCCGCGCGTCTTCGTCCCCGAACGCCTCGGTTTCCCGCGGGGAATCAATGGCAAGGCTGCCGCCGGTCAGCCTTACCATTGATTCCTCACGGGCGGCACGTCACGGGGTGGCGCGCCGACGCCTCCCCTCCCTCACACGCGTACACACAGGGCGGCGCCGCTATATAAGCCGGTGGCCTCCCTCGCCTCTGGCCACACCAGCAACACCAGCCCTAGCCCGCCATCTACCTCTCCCGAGCGCCGCCGCCGAGCCCTCCCTCTCCTCCCTCCCTCTCCCGATGGCCGAGCGATTCCCCGGAGACGAGGCCGCGGCCAATGGCTTCGGCCGCAGCTCGCTCCGCGAACAGGAGTCTTGACTCCTGTTCCAGGCGAACATCCCGGCGTCGCCGTACATGCGCGCCGGGCCAACAGGGTGGAGACTCAGCAACGGGGGAGTGCCCATTCCCCCGTTGCCCGACACCATGGCGAAACTGGGCTACTTCGCCGACGAGGTCGACGTCGTGCGCGCCTCCCTCACCGACGCCCAGCTCGCCCTCCCCGAGTACGCCGCCGACAACATAGCGGCGTGGACGGCGTACTTCCAGCGCCGGCAGCAGCAGAGGATGGCGGCCATCAACGGCGCGCCGGTGGTGGGCGGACCGAAGAACAGCAAGGGACGCCACCTGTGGTGGGGTGTCCCCGGCCACACCCTCGAGGCGTTCTGACGTACCTCGAGGGCAGCAACGACCCGCCGTTGGCATACCCCCCGGCGAGGGGGGCCGCCACGGCCACGGCTCACCGCCGACACGATGGGCAATGGTTGCCCAGGAGGTTCGGCGCCTCCTCTTCTTCCTCCTCCTCCCGCTCTTCCTCACACTCGTCCGGCGCTCCGGCGCTGCTCGGCGTCAGGGCTGAGCCCGCGGCGGAGACGCCGCTCGGCCGGCGCACTCGCAGCGTCGGCATCGTCATCAATGTGGGCGGCCGGCATGCCCCCTCGTCGGCTCCTCCGCGCTTCGTCAAGCCCAAGACGGAGCCGGGCCTCCCCGCGGTGAAGACGGAGCACGGCGGCGACGTCGAGCTCGACGACGACGCGGCCCTAGAATGGGCGCGCGCGGACTCCCTGAAGATGGCGAGGGAGCGCCAGTGCGCCGCCCTACGGCGATTCGCGCAGCGCCGCCGGGGCCGCGACGAAGGAGGAATCGTCGTCATCGAGGACAGCGACGACGACGCCGCACCGCCGCCACCAGCCCGCATAGGCGACGCCGGTCAGGGGTCCACCGGGGACGGCCGCGTCAAGGAGGAGAAGCCGGACGACGACGACGACGGCGACTACTCCGCTTTTAGCCAGTTCTTTTTTTAATTATATATATTATGTAGTAAAAACCCGCTTTTTAAATGTAATATATGCCGAACCTCGCAAAACTTTGAACTTTGCTATATTTTTTAATTTTTTTGAACGCGTCTGGGGACGGCCCTGAGGCCGGCGGCTGGGGACCAACTCGGCCCCAGACCCATTTTTTGGGCCGGCTCACCCCAGGGGGCGATTTTAGGCGACCCGGGGCCAACGACTGGAGATGCTCTTATCATTTAGTGCCACGCGTGTGGGCGCTTCTCGCCCGAACGGACACAGGAACGCTTGCGCGAACATATGGGCGAAACTATTCTTCCCCACACGACGCTCACAAGATGATAGATGGCAACCAAGTGTGCATAGGTAGCAACTAGTTAATCACACACGGCAACTATGGTTGATCATACATGACAATTATGGTTTAACCACACACGACAACTACATGTGTGCATATGTGGCAACTAGTTAATCACACACGAAAATTATGGTTGATAATACATGGCAACTATGGTTTGACCACAGGTGGCAACTCCAATTAGTTACACATGACAACTATATTTAACGATACATGACACATGGCAGCTACAGTTAATTACACATGGCAACTAAAATTGATTATACACGCACTCACGCTCACGGGGTGGGGATGAGCAATTGCCAAACATGACCGTGTGGGCCGTCGTAGCTGCGCTCGAACATGTTGGCAGTTTTAATGTTCACCCATACAGAGTCATGTGGACTGTCCCCTGGATACGACCATACAACTCGTGTGGTCACGTATCCATTGTGTCATACATGTGATAGTTATCAGCCTCCAAAATATATACTACCACGTGGGTAGTTTTATAAAAATATATTAATTAATTTGGAAAGATAAATAAAAAGATATTCAGAGAAAACAGTCATGAAAATAAAAAAAGAAACAAACAAAGGGAAAAAACACAGAGAAAACTGAAAAGGAAGAAACCGTTGTGTAGGCGACTCGGCGCGTGGAATAGGAAACACGATAAGGTTTGGCCAGGTTATACATAACCTTTGGGTGTGAAGCCGCACTGAACATTATACTCTGCAGATCCAAAGTATGGGATCTCATTCAGCACATTGTATTTTTACGGATTGAACTAACGGCAGAATCCAAATTTACCCGTGCCGGGAGTTGAAAGAAATTTGGCGACTGATAGGCGCCATTGCGCCGGCCGAAATTTCAGCCGGTCACACCATGCCCGTTCGATACGGTGATTTGTAGCCGTTCGATCCTTATCCTTTGCCTCCTTCCTCACCGCTTCGCTTGGACCATGGTGGATTCCCTCGTGAGCAGACGCCAACCAGCCATGGTTGCATCCCGCGCACCTGTTCGGCGAGCTAGCCGCGCCCCTCTGTCGTAGACCCCGCAGCACAACGCTGGCGACGAGCTCCCCCGTAGACCACCCGCTTGCTTGTAGCATTTGTCGCTTCCAGCATCTCGAGCCTCCGCTTGTAGCTTTTCTCATCTGCGGTAGCAGCAAAACGGGCAGCTCCAACGCCGGTGGTCCTTGGTTCCAGCAAAACGCACGACAGTTGTAACTGGGCGCATCTACGGTTGCAGCAAAAACAAATGGTGGCCTGGAGTGGCATAGTTCTTCCAGCAATGGCGAACTCGGTTCTAGCATCTCACGCCTCCGGTTGTAGCAATCACAATCGCCAGTTCCAGCTTTTTGTTGGCCGGTTGCAGCACTCTATCGTCGTCGTGGTCATCGCCAGGTTGTAACAGCTGCCCTGGCAGTAGCTTTCCTTTTTGCTGGTGGAAGCTTTTTGAATAGACGGTTCCAGCATCCCATTCCGGTGGTTGCAGCATTCGTGCGTCGCTTCCCCGTAGCATCCTGTGGACGTCATCCCCGGCCACGGTGCACTGCTGGTTGCAGCTTCCGGTGATGCCGGTTCCAGCTCTGGCCGCAGCTGATTGCAGCACAACAGCTGATGGTGCAGGCCTATGGCGAGCCGACGCAGCCCCACCTCCCCGTTGATACGGCGTCCACCACCGCCATAAAGAAAGCACGCAGCACCTGTAGCTCCCCCCATCTCCTGATTGTTGCGCATGGCGCAGTGGCAGAAAAGGTTCGCGTGGTTGAAGGTAGTCGGTTCTGGGGTGTTTTGAAGGGGCAGATGTGGTTCGTGGCAGCGGTAGTCCGCCGATGGTAGGAGATGAACCGGCCAAGAAGAACGGAAATAAGAGACGAGACAATGGGGAATTTCTGCGATGGGAAGATAAGAGAGAGAGGAGCAATATAAGGATGGGAGGGTGTGGTGGTGAGCGGTGACGCACAGAACACGTGGAAGCGTGGGCGAGCGCGTGCGACCGGCCAAATGCTCGGCCGGCTCACCGATTGTAAACGTTTCCCAAGAAATTATGGGCCGAATGTCAAGTTATTCGCCGTTTGCCACAGTCTACTTTAGCTAGGCGCCCATCTCAATCTTGCTCTTATCCATGCTGATCTCAGCATAACCCTAACATTGCCGTCAGATTGCAATCGTCGGGCTTCGCTCGCCTCCAGCTCCACGCGGCGCCTCCCTATTTGACATGGCGCCACTTGTTGCCCCGACGCCATGTTTGCCCACCTAGATGTGTTTCCCTCCTGTTACAGTTATATTCATATGGTGCTAATAAACAAACCTAGTGTGTCAGTTTTTTCTTTTTTTAAGGGAAATGTCATTATGACGGTTTATATTTCATGTGCAAAAAAGGCTATATCGTTTGACAAAGTATCAAGCAAGAAAACAGGAGGCTCGGACTGCCACACAATAGTCCCCGAGTCCTCCGACATACTAGCCAACAAATCCACAGTCATCTTGGCTTAGCTTCGACAATGATGGAAATTAACAGATTAAAATTACGACAAATAAAAGAGCACTCATCGTAGATAGCTGCTACCGGCCCTAGTGCGTTGCCTCCATTGCAACCTATATCATTCACCAGAATTAGTCCGTCTAGTAGCCCTCTGACCTCCGTCGTCTCTATGTCCTCGACGAACTATATTATACTACAAGATGCAGCTATGAACATCCCACGGGCGTCTCGCAAAATTGCGCCTGTCCATCCCAATCCACAATCCTAAGAGAAGGATGCATCTATGTCGAGTTTCACAAATGGGAAAAGCTTTGTATATCAGTAGTCTGATAGAAATTTTGTGTCACACTGTTCCTGCACTATTGATTCCCATTTAATCCAACAGTGTATATTTCTATCAGATTCGTTGATTAACCACATGTGTCGCGGGAAACCACGGCCACCTATGGGACCAGGAGGCCCCTTGCTGATTCGGCAGGGGGCGTCGCGTTGCATAAAGAGCAGACAAGCGTGTAGCAGCACGACGAAGATCACACAGGCATTTTTACCTAGGTACGGGCCACCGTGAGGCGTAAAACTCTACTCCTACTTTGGTGGATTGATGTAGGAAAGGTGGTGGTGGAGCGTAGTACACTTGCCCGACAAGGGTTGCCTCAGGGTGGTAGTGGCTAAGCGCGTATGGGGGTGTGAGTTATCCAACCTTCTAACCCTTTCTACGGTTGCCATGGTCCTCCTTTTATAGATTAAGGAGTTACCACAATGGCAAAGTAGTCATTATGCAGTGATAAGATAGCAAACAGTGTTATCATACCTAACTCTGCAGGCTGACAGGGTGCATTAAGTGCACCGCTCAATGTCACATTGTTGGTTGCCCGACAAGGCTTGCCGGGCTATCTTGCCGGCTCCATGTCTGCTCGCTTGACACGTTGCAGGACGGGTGTCATCTGCAGGTGTTTCCTGTAGGGAGAGGTTGCCATGTGGTGGATGACTGCCACTTAGTCACTTTGCGGCTTGATACCGCACTGATTGACGGCGTGGGTCGTGGCGGAGTAGTTGGTGAGGTGGTTTTGCCTCCATGTGTCCCGGCAGGCCCCACCGGGACGTCTTGGACGTCTTCTTCCGGGGTGGCCTCGCCCCTTGCCGAGCTCGCCTGCCCAGCAAAGGAGGCCCTTTTCCTAATGGTATATTGTTTCACTGGCTTGGTCTTGGTCCCTCTGATCTGCATGTTGGTCCTTCGAAGATCTCGGCTTCTTGGGCTCTGGCTCGGGTTGGTGCTTCAATCTCGTTCCCGTGCATGTGCACAGTCTAGGCAACAGATCCAGGGTTTATTGTGCCGACAGGATGACTTAATCCTTTCCTAATAAATATCACTGGAATCCCGAGTGCTGCCCTGTCCGTCGTAAATCACACCTCCACGACCCACCTACCCCACCCCATCTCCCAACGCATGGGCGAGCCCATTCCTGAGCTCGTCGAGCTCGCACACCGTGGCGACTACCTCCGCCACCTCTCCTTGCTCCGCACCACCAGCTCCGGCATGGATTCAACTGATCCCACGTCGTTGTTGTGTCTCGTCCCTGTCCGCTGTACCAAGCATCGCTCCCATCACCGGATTGGTAACCCCCATCGCCGCCCCGGTCCCCTGCCGGACATGTCCCGTCACCATCCTCCTCATGCGCGGGTGCGCTATTTCGAGACGGCAAAGGATCCGCACATGCGTCACATGTGTCCTCCCTAGTATGTACTCACCCGAGCTAGCATTCATCTCATCTTTGATTCATTTGTGAATGTAATGCTTGCCTCGATAATTTTTTTGAATGTGTCTATGATATATCCGATGTGTAATGCATCACTCTGTCATCTATGACCTTTGGTTAATTTCTTGTGCATATCACACTAATGCCATTCCCAATTCCCAATATTCGCGGTAATATTAGTGTCCGACTTGATATCAAAATTGGTTGATTCCATCTATTTCGAATTGTTTCCACAATAATACGTTAGCAGTGGCGGAGCCAGCAAATTGCTAAAGCCCGGACACGCCGTAAGCTAAAATTTACTTTTGTCTATCAGACACAATAAGTATCATATATTTGGATAAATGTCATGTGCAATATACACACTAATTTTTTATAGATCATAGAAGTAAATAAAAACAGGAATACAATACCAAATAACTCTCCAAACACTAGTCACACAACCTAACCTTTCGACACCTCGACGACAATAGTCCAATCTCCAACGTTCATCCTTGTGCACACAAGAGAATCTACAAGATAAAACACATTAATAATTTATATAATTTTCATTGAAATTAAACACATTAGATAGAATAGAGCGTACCAGTAATATGCTAATTGGACCTGGGCAATTGCCCTTTCCGATACTTCATGGCTTGAAACCGTTTAATAATAGCATCATCATCAAGTCCTTTAAAAATATCTCGCTCGGTGTAGCAAATCATCAAGTCATTAAACCATGTATCATTCATCTTGCTGCGCAATTTAGATTTGATAATCTTCATTGCCGAGAAAGCTCTTTCGACCGATGCCGTTGAGACTGGCAATAACAAAGCCAACTCTATGATTCTGTACACCAGTGGGAAAACCAAATGTTTCTCAGTTTCAACCATCGTTGTAGCTAAACTTTCAATATCTTTACAAGAAGAAAAGGCCTCATGCCTTCGTACATGAAGAATGTAAGTCTGAAGTTCGTCTCTTATGATTGCACGATCACCACTAGAGAAATCTCCATGATAAACTTCAGTTAAGCTAGCAAGCTTGTCAACATCAAACTTGGAGAAGGAATTTTTTGGATGAAGGCATGAGAAGGCCACTATTATATTTGAAGATGCTTCATTAAAGCGATGATTCATCTCAGTGCATATCTTGTCAATGGCAACATAGAAGATCTCAACTCGATAGAAATGAAGATTGGTGTAAGTCACACCATCAAGCCTTGAACGACCTCGGACCGGTATTCTTTCATTCATATCAGGCACCGGAATACCTTTGGTGACACAAAAGTGTTGGACTTCATCGAACAAGCTTTCCCAACCACTTTCTCTCATAGAGGCCAACCGAGCTTTGACATCACCAACTAGTTCAATGGCATTAACAATGTTTATATCTTTTCTCTGCAAGACTTGTGAGAGTTCATTTGTGATAGCAAGCAACTTTATCATAAGATGCAATACGAAAGCAAATTTGAAACTCTCCATTATCTCTATCAAACCCGCCGCTTGAGACGGTCCGCGCCCTTCATCATTGACCTCACGAAGCACATATATGACCGACTTCCACGTTTGACTCAAACGAAGCAAAGTTGTATGGTGTGAACCCCATCTAGTATCCCCGGGTCTTGCTAAATTTGTTTCTTGGTTCAAACCTCTTCCACTAAATATCTCACCGCTCTCAAGCTGATCTAAGATATTTTGATGACGTTCCTCCCTCAGTGAATCCCTTCTCTTGCAAGATACAGTAGTTGTGCTCACAATTAAGGAGACATATTCAAACAAATCATGAGTAGAGGAGCAACAACTAGCGACCGAGACAACCACCAATTGTAAATGATGTGCAAAGCAATGCACATAAAAGGCATAAGGGTTCTCGTCAAGAATTTTCTTTTGCAAACCATTAAATTCACCTCTCATATTTGAAGCTCCATCATATCCTTGCCCTCGTAGACTATGAATGGATAACTTATGATGATCAAGAATGTCAACAAGAGCTACCTTTAGTGCCTCTGATGTAGTCTCACTGACATGGTACAGAGAGAGAAATTGTTCCACGGCCTTCCCTTTATCATTGACATACCTACATCAAGATTTTTGTAACAAGGTTAAATAGAAGTAGAAAACAACTATGAAATAACAATTAAAATGAATAATAAACCACTACTAACCTCAACATCACTGCCATTTGCTCTTTGACAGATATATCACGTGACTCATCGATAAGCACAGAGAATTTCTTATCACCAATTTCTCTCATGATTGCTTTGGTGACCTCTTCTGCGCAACACTTTGCAAGATCTTTTTGAATTTCAGCAGCAAGCATCTTGCAGTTTCTACTACCATGGTCAAAAGCATGCCTCACTTTCTCATCTCTAGCTTTATGCCAATCTACCATCTCACGGAAGTTACCCTTGTTCAGTGAAGTTGAACTTTCATCATGGCCACGAAAAGCCAGGCCTTGAGCAATGAGATATCTTGCATAACCCAGAGAAGTGTGCAACCGAATTTTGTAAAGTACTTCAGACTCCTTGGTTGACCTAGCAAAGTTACTAGACACGCTTTGCCTTTGATTACGAAAATCATCATAATGCAATCTTGCCTTGTTGTGCGCACTATTTACCCCACCAACATGAGCAGGCAATGCCTGATATGCATGCTTCCAATCCCTGAATCCTTTTTTGGTGAAGACATCATAACCAAAATGTGTACTACTTCCTGGTTGCTTAAAAAGAAAGCAATAGAAACAAAATGCAGCTTGCTCGGACACACTATATTCTAACCAATCATAATTCTTATACCAATTTTTAGAAAATGCACGGTTCTTGCTACCAATTTTTTTGCGATCAAATTTGACAGTTGGTCGGGTTGGACCCTTCAATATGTATGCTCTTCTCACCTGATCTTGAATATTCGGATGATAATCAGCAATTTGTTGCCTATGAGCGGGATCACACACAATTTCAGCCGGATTAAACTCATCATCGTCCTCGTCCTCAAAATTCACCTCATCATCATCATCGTCGTCGTCATCATCCAGCATTTCCTGCTCAATCCAGTTCTGAACCTCATCTATCACGTCGTCACCATGTTCATGAACATCACTTGGTTGTGGGTCTTGTGGCGGTTCCACTTGTGAATTTCTTCTAGTGTCAACAAAAAATCTGCTCAACTCTGAAATTTTAACGAGCATAATTAGAGTCCGCAAGCAATCCAATGCACAACTTCTTAAATTACAAATATAACTCACCTAGCTGTCGCTTGCCTCTAGCCCTAATTGTTGGCAGTCTGCTACTGGATGCCTCTTGAACAGGTTGAGTGTTCGCTAGTGTCGACGGTGAAGACCCAACGTCCGATCCAGCCGGAGTTGAATTCCCATTGGTGGTACCGGACGATTCGCCGCCTTGGCGCCCCCGCTTACGCTTCCGATCTTGACCGTCGCCCACCGGAGTCAGAGCCGAGGCCCGGCCGCGCGTCATCTCTAATCCTCTTCTAATCTTGTCGTCCGACATTGATCTGGCTGCTGGCGGCAGTCTACCTCACGCCATCGCCGCCTTGGAGGCGCAGCTGCGCAGCAGATGGTAGGACACGACTAGGTCTCGCGTTCCTGCGTACGCAGATGAACAGGCGACTTGTCGATGGATCGATCGATTCTTCTTCAGTGTGTGGATTGATCGAGCAAACAAGGCCTATTGGCTGTTGTGGCCCATCTGATTGCTTAGCTGATATGAGTAAGGCCCAAACTGCAGAAAACACCCGGACTGGCCCAGTTAGAGAAGTTTACGTATTTTCCATCGTTTTTTCGTGTTTCTGAGCGTTTTTAGGCATGCAATGGCTAGGAAAGATCGCTATAGTTGAGAACACCGACGGGATCGAGCCCGGGCACGTGCCCAGGGTGCCCGTACGGTGAATCCGCCACTGTACGTTAGGGCATCTTCAATGGTAACCCGCAAATTTTCTCCCATATCCGTTCACGGAGAGGGAGCCAGTCCGCGAACATGGACGCGGGAGGACGCCATCCAACCGTAACCGTAAATGTTCGTCTCTGTTAGATTTTAACTATCAAATAACCGCTACGTGATTCCCTGGAGAAAACTATGATTACTAGCTTTTTGTTTAGCGGAAGGCTATCAATCCATATGCCAGTGTAGTTTCCGCCAAAGCTGGCTGCTTTGCCACTGAAGTAGCTTCCTTCCGCCAAATGGCCTTGGTCATTTCAAACCTTCGGCCAAAAGGCTAAATCTATTTACAAAGCTTCCTTCATTCTGTCAACGTGTGATAAAGAATCTTAATAGAAAACTAATCATCTTGCCATATGCTAACCATGGCAAGAAGTAACCTTCCGCGAAATGCCCAAATATATTTCCAAAGTTTTTGCCAAATTCCCAAATACTAATCACCTTGCTAATCATATGGCAAGAAGTAACCTTCCGCCAAATGCCCAACTATATTTGCAAAGCTTTCGCCAAATGCACAAATACTAATCACCTAACATGCTAGACTTCCGCCAATCAGTGGCCTTCCGCCATCCGGATGAAGAGGTGGGATAAGTGGCGACTTTTGGTTTGTCATGAGGATGTCTAGACTCCCGCAAAACTCACCCACATTTGTTTCTGTTTTGTGGTAGAAAGTACGTCTGGACTGCCTTGGATGGCTTTCCGGTCCGGACAGCGCGGTCCGGACGGATGTGGGCGGTTTGAGGATTGATGTTGGAGATACCCTTAGTGCTTCTTAGTTTTGAAGCATCTATAATGCTATTTAGATGCTTCTGGACTGTTTTTTTTTTTTGCTTCCAAGTGCCAAACAAAAGTACAGATCTAAATGTTGGTGAGTAAAAACATCCATCCCTTGCTGGCCAACAATTTCCAATTTTTGCATGTAAACTAATAGAGCTAGTCAACATTTATGAAATTCGTTTGCAGATCACAATATGATGCAACCGCATGTTGGTGGCAAGCGTTGCTAACTTCTGGTTGTTTTCACTAGGTATGGCTTATATTGAGATAGTATCAAATTTATGATTATAAATCCATGCTTCCTAAGCAACTTGTTTGTGTTTCTTTAGTTCATATTGTTTATGCAATACAATGGTGCTTCGGAGTATCCATCCTTAAACATCCAATGCTTCATCTACGTGTAGTTTGAAGTTTTTTTCAAAAATCCATCTCTGCACCCGAGCTCATCTGCACCCGCGCTGACGAAAAAAATCAAAACAAATACTAGAAAAATTCAAAAAAAATTGTGTGGTAGAAAATTTGTTGCGTGAGACCCGTTCCAAATTTCAAGTGATTTGGGTATATGAGCAGCTCTTAGAAAAAAAGACAAATTGGGAGTCTGTAAAAATGTTTACTGTTCATGTACTGTTTTGACTTGATTTGTCTTTTTTGCTAAGAGCTGCTCAGATGTCCAAATGACTTGAAATTTGGAGCGGGTCTCACGTAACAAATTTTATACGACACAAATTTTATTTGGAATTTTTTGAATTTTTTACGAATTTTTTTAACCGGGTGCAATGAGCCTGGGCACCGAAACGCCCTACTCGCTTCTTTTGTACTAGTTGTTGCTTCCTACACTCTATTATTATGCATCATGCCTAAACATTTTATGTTTCAAAGGTGGTGAAAGTTGCGATGCGCTCACAGTTGGGACAAAGAAGTTTAAGGATGAGGGGAACCTGTGGCCTCCAGGCAAGTCATGAATGCAAACAAACGAGATAGCAATGGAATTTGGTGGTAAAAAGTCAAGTGGCAATGGATACCTCTGAAACGATGAGAACCTCACTCACAATGGGGTTGCTTGCTTCCTAACACTCGGAAATAACAGCCAACATAACCACATTGTTAAACTTCAAAAGGCAAATAGATAGCAAGTAGGAAGCATGTGACGCTTCGAAATCCAAAACAATAAGCTACGCGCAAAGGGCGCCGTCTCGTGATAGCTACGTCATCAGGGCTACTGTTCAGGTCAATCGGGAGACTATGCGAGGAGAAAAAAAAGGCAAGAGGTAAATGCACCGATTAATTTGTTTCCTTCCCAACGAAGGCAGCTCCTCATCGGGTCGCACGCGTAGGTCATCTCCACCTCTCCCCCACATGCCGCCTCCACCTCTCCCTCAGCCGCAGCCGCCTCCTCCTATTCCTCCTCGGTGGGAGAGGAAGGCTCATGCCCGCAACATCTGTGGAGAGCTGCGGCGGCCGGCAGTGGAGGAGGAGCAGCAGCCAACGGCAGATCGGCGTGTCACGAGAGCAGACACATCGGCCGTCACGGGCAGAGAAGAGCGAAGATGGCGCGGCGGCTGGGCGGTTGTCTGGACTAGATCCCGCCATCACCTCCAGCTGCCGCCTCGTTCATCTGTGTCCATCTCGGCGAGACCAAGGGCGCGCCTCATGTCCACCGCTCTGCTACTTCCGCCCTACGCTTTGCTCCCTCCGGTGTCGTCCTCGCCTTCGACCGCAAGGACCTCTGGGACGTTGTTCTGCAACACGGCTTGTTCCGACGTCATGGCCACCATGGTCAGGTTTGGATATGGTTTCATGCCTCTCTATGACCCCATTCGTTGCCATAGCCCAATAATTCTAATTTGGGGAGGCTGCAGGTGACTAATTTTGTGTTCCTGGATTCGAGTAAGAAGCTGGTGACCTGCTCCAAGGAAAAGATTATCTGGGTCTCGGACCTCGACACACAACAATGCCTTCAAACTGTAGGTGGCCATCACAACAAGATATGGTCGATGGATGTTGATTCTAGCGAGAAGTTTGTGGTGTCTGGCTCGGCCAATCAAGAGTTGTGGGCGTTCAAAATCAAGAAATCGGCTGAAGAGGGTGAAGATTGGAACAAACGGGATGCATTTCTTCCTCAAGCACCACAGGATATGAGCTTTTGTTGTGGATGAGAGTCCGGTGATCAATCGGAATTTCGGGGTCGTACAATATTGGGTCATTGATGGTTGGGCTCAACAAGGACAAAGCGTTGTTCACCATACTGGAATTAGGAATGGAGGAAATACTCACACAAGTCGTGGAGCAGCTTTACAAACGTGTTATATACAGGTCAACATTTTCTTCTTTCGGTATCCTGTGAATACTAAAAATGTTTGCTAACAAATAGTAACTAATAGTCATCACAATATCTGATATTCATAGTTTTATATATCGATTGAAAAGGTTGACGATTTGTCAAAGGAACCGCAAGTTGAAAGAGAGCTCATGCTTATAAAACTAAATGTAGAGGCAAAATAGGTCTTGTGGTAAAAGCTTATAGTATTTAATTTGTGGATGTGATGCTCAAATTTACATCTTTCAGTTCAAGTTCTTTGGGGTGGGGTGGGGGTATAGTTTGGGTACTCTACTTATTTCTTTAATTTTACATGCAGATGATGGGTTTGGTTGATATTTTCAGAGTAAAAGTGCTTGATCTTTCCGACCATACGCTAACTATTGAGGTAAAGTCCATGATGTGTCTTATCTTGCAGATCACTTACATTATCACTTGTATATATTTATATCTTTTATTAAAGCCAAGCATCGCCAAGTATCCTCTCTATTTCTGAGTCATGCCAAAGGTAACTAGAGATCCTGGAAAAAGTGTTGATGTATAGTGGAACCTGAGCAAATTTGGGATCAAAGAAGTTGCCAGAATTGGCAAGGTTATACTACTTGAGAAAATATAAGGAGCACATGTTGCTTTCTTCTTGACTAGATCTAATGGACCTTACTAATATAACAAATAGCTTTTCGGCATGAGAAAAGGGGACACGCTGCTTCTTTTTGGAGGTTCTCCGTAGCTTTCTATCCCAATTTTGAAGTGAAAATGCCTTCAAAATCTCTACACCAAGCACTGGAAAACAACCAGTGGGATTCAGAGGAATCTTTGGAGACGAAATGACAATTTTCATCATTCATATAATTCCTTTAGTATGTATCCTTTTTTCTTCAGCGTTGCAACAATAGTCTCCATTTATTTTGACCTGGTTTATTGTGTTGTTTGAATTATTTTTATGCATTCAATGAAAATCAACGCACGCAATATAGACTCTCCTCCATTCTTTATAATACAAGTTGTTCTTTTCTGAATTGGCCTTGTTGATGATTTCCCGCTATCTTTTTTCTATCAATATGAGTTTGTAAGGGGAAAACATTATTTCTATAGAGAATTTACCAATATTGATCCTTGCAAGTGCACCTTGTATACAGTGCATATCAATGTGATTAGCTAGATTTTTCTATTAGTTTAGGAGAAAAGCATAACTTGGTGCACTATTTAAATTGTTTTATGATTCACAGTATCTGTATTATGTCGAAAATAATTAGTCTTAATCTAAAATCGGTAAGAAGTTGGCTATCTTACAGAGTAGGTACATTTTCATAAACACTAGCTAGAAATGACATTTGCTGTGGTTTTGTGTGAACAAGTTCATTGCAAATACTTTTTGCTCCAAATTGCATATACTGGTTGTTGCAGTGGTATGGATTTTTTATATACTCTTATGTTCTTATTACTAGGACGATGTTTATCCTATGGAATCCTATGGAACCTTCCCGGTTAATCAAATTCTTGATGCTTGGGTGCCATGACTGACAGTGCTACAATTTCTCGCATTCTTCTTTCACTAGAGCTATTGTGTTGCTGAAAATTAGTGGGCAGAGCCCTGAAGTACACTTGAAAACTAAGATGTCAATTGACGCCATTTTATCATGCATGTACTGAATATGTGCATTCAGTCAATGAATGATGGTTGCAATGATTGGTTTGCGTATTTTTTATTCAGATCAATCCAAGGTCACACGCTGAGTAATCTAACCTCTCAAAGTTATGTCTGAAGTTAAAAAATGTACATATTGATTTGTTTTTCTTTTCAATGGGATTATGTCTTCATCATGCCCCCCAACATTTATTTTTATTACTTTTGACTGGTTAATTATTTTGCAAATTGTTCATTAGTGGTTCCTCGAAATGGTCAGGGTCAGTGGGAGGATGACAAGTGCCACGTCATTTGTAGACTGTTGGGAGAGAAAAATGCCAAAGAAAGAAAGACGTAGCGAATCGGACACGCCACGCTTCCTTCCCTAGGAAGGAAACTTTCCCATCGAGTGGCCTCCTCCTGACCTCCTCTCCCCTTCCCTGACAGCCTCCTCTCTCTCTCCTCTTCCTTGCCTTTGACAGCCGCGCCCAGAGGAGGTCATCCCTGGCGCCGATAGCCCCCACTCTTCTCCCATTCTTTGTATTTTGTCAACCGCTGATCGAGGTGTATGGGACGGCCAAGAGCGGGGTGTGCATCGCGTCCATGGGGGTGCTGCACCCGGAGCTGGTCATGAAGTCCATTGTGAATGTTGTCATGGCGGGGCGCTTAGGATCTACGCCCTCATCACCACAGTCATCATCTTCACTAGGATCAACCCCAGGTTCAAGCCCTACTTCCTCTTCTATGGTTACACGCACCTCTCCTGCGGCCTTGCCGACAGCATGGCCATCGGCATCTTTGGTGACGCCGGTGGCAAGGCGCGTGTCTTCTCAGGGTTATCGTCCCGTTGCTTCCCCCGCATATGATGCCTGCATCAAAGGTATTCGACATATTGTCCAGGCGATCCGATTGTTCTTCACTATCTTCTCTTTGTATTTCTGTGTTGTTGTTTATTGGTAAAGTGTGCATTATTTACATCTTACAAGTTTATGCATTGCTCACGCCATTTAACAATTGTGTGCGTGTTTGTGTATTGTGATAATGAACTATCTACATGACTTATATATTCGATCTAGCCATGCTATGCCTTTTGTCACATGGGTTGGGAACCGACCATGTTTGATTATGCTTCATTAAATTTTCAACTCAAAAATTTTCATCCCTGAGGAATTCATCATGGTTTGGGTATTTCATTACCATTGTGATTGGAAACATCAAGTATTCAGATCACATACAAAGACATACAGAGATGATTAAATTTCTTTTTGCTGGATGTTTCTTTCAAAGTGCATATAAGAATACCATGATTTTTTTCTGTAGTAATCCAAGCCACCCTTTCCCAGCAGGTTTGGTGCTTTCAAAGCTGCCAGCAATTGTTGTGATTGACCATGGGAAGGAAGCTTTTACCACTTGTGGAGATTTTAGACCGGGTGAAGAAGGTATACAGTCTCCTAACTTCACAACATTTTGGTTCAGTCATTAATTTATATACAAAGTAATATGCAATCTCTATTGGTTGCTTCTGGGAATCCAGACTTCCCTTTACCCATGGATTACTCTTTCCTGTGCTTCTCTGTGTTAAGGTCACCCAATTCTGATGTGCCGAAAAGGAGAGCAAGGGCACGGCAGTGCCTCCTTCCCATCTTCACCCAGGTAACCTCACTTGTCTCTCTTAAATTTTGCAACAGGCAACTGTTGTTGCAGTGCAGGTGTAAAGGCATATTTATCCCTAAGTGGTTTTGGTGATTGATGACAGTGCATTTGCGGACTAATCGTGTGCATTGATCTTTTCAAATATCTCATGATTTAGGCACAAGATGATTTGTTGCCCCTCGGAGTCTAGTGAAGACGGAGTTTTCCCCACGTTTCTTTTCGGTGGAGTTGAGTCGTAGGAAAGCCGTACTATTAAGAGGGGGTCCGCGTTGAAAAGGTTTGGGTGGAATCATCACGTACATGTCTATTCCTTTTGCACCCCTTTCCTTTGCACCTTTGGAGCAACCACTGTTTATCCGTGTCTGTGCAAAATGAAGGACTCCTAGTGTTTGTCGTGTTGTGGCATGCGGTAGTACTGCTCATGGGAGCAGTAGTACCGCAGTGGCCCACGGTAGTACCGTCGGCCCTTGCGGTAGTACTGCTCCCCGGGCGCGGTAGTACCGTAGCCTCTGGCCAGGCACAGCAGCATGAGCGGAAGTAGGGGCGAAGGTAATTTTTTACTTCCGCGCCCTGCGCGGTAGTACCGCTCCCTGCGCGGTAGTACCGCTCCCTGTATGCGGTAGTACCGTGTCGGAGTTTTGCATAGATCAATTCTCAGCGGAAATAGCCACTCATGTATTTTTATTCATCCGTGCCTTCCCAGCCCAGACAAACCCTGCCTTGCGGTAGTACCGCAAGTGGGAGCGGTAGTACCGCTCCGGCGGTTCTACCGCTCTTTGCGTCATCGCATCAGGGCTGGTCTAGCTCCTGTCGCGCATGCAGTAGTACCGCAGTGCCCGGCGGTAGTACCACAACCCCTTGCGGTAGTATCGCATGTCTGGTGCGGTAGTACCACACATCGCGGGCTGAGTAAGTGGATAACGATTGGATTTGTCCTATCACTATAAAAGGAGAGTCTTCTTCTCCGAGTTGACTACCTCTTCCATCCCCAAGCTCCATTGTTGCTCTAAGCTCCATTTTCACCCGATCTCTCTCCCTAGCCAATCAAACTTGTTGATTTTCTAGGGATTGATTGAGAAGGCCCCGATCTACACTTCCACGAAGAGAAATTTGATCCCCCCCTAATCCCTTGCGATCTTGTTACTCTTGGGTGTTTGAGCACCATAGACGGTTAAGGTCATTGCAGAGGCAAATTACATTGTGGTGAAGCTTCATGGTGTCGTTGGGAGCCTCCAATTAAGTTGTGGAGATTGCTCCAACCTTGTTTGTAAAGGTCTGGTCGCCGCCTCCAAGGGCACCAGTAGTGGAATCACGGTATCTTGCATTGTGTGAGTGCGTGAGGAGAATACGGTGGCCCTAGTGGCTTCTTGGGGAGCATTGTGCCTCCACACCGCTCCAACGAAGACATACTTCCTCTCAAAGGGAAGGAAGAGGAAGGAACTTCGGTAACACATCCTCGTCTTCACCGGCTCCACTCTTGGTTATCTCGTATCTTTACTTGTTCAAGCTTATATTGTGTTGCATCCCTTGCTTGCTTGTGTGCTTGTTTTTGTTGCATCATATAGGTTGCTCACCTAGTTGCATATCTAGACAACCTACTTTGATGCAAAGTTTAAATTGGTAAAGAAAGGCTAAAAATTGTTAGTTGCCTATTCACCCCCCCCCCCCTCTAGTCAACTATATCGATCCTTTCAATTGGTACCGGAGCCTCGTCTCTTTATTAAGGACTTTGTCGTCCGAAGAGTATGGTTGACACCATAGATGGTGAGGAGGAGCACCCCGGTGTGATTCCGTCCTCGTCTACGACCGATGGGGGAACCTCGGTCTCACATGAGGAGTTCAATGTAGCCTTGGACACATTGAAAACCTCCATGACGGCCGAGGTCAAAGGCATGCTTAAGAACTTTCTTGATGGTCTTAAATTGTCCACCGCACCGTTGGAAGTGGTCGATCCCACTAACAAGGTGACGGATGCTAACTCCGACAAGGGGGAAGCTACTAGTGATAAAGTTTATTTGTCTAGTGGTAAAAGTGGAAACGACATCTTTGCCCATGTTGAATCTCCTCTTACTTATGGAGGACCGGTTCCCTCCACTCATTTAAATCATGTGGGTTCTCCTCCTAAGATTGTGAAAAATGAGGATTTTGACTCTTGGGTCTATTGCTTTAAACGTCATTTAAATAATGTCAATAGTAATTTTTGGAGAATCATTGAGCAAGGTTTCTATCCGCATGACCCAAGCAACTTCACCCCTAGAGAAGCCGCGGATCATCAATTCAACGAGAATGCTCTCTTCATCATCCAAGATGCAATTCCATCCGAAGATATTGCACATCTTCGACCTTTCACCATGGCCAAGGAAGCATGGCACCATGTTGTTTCCCTTTACAAGGGAAGCGCAGGCATTCAACGCTCCAACTATGAAGTGGTGCAAGATGAAGCCGATGAGTTTGCAGTGAATGAAGATGAAGAACGTCTAGAGCTTTACCGGAGATTAACCACTGTCGCGGTCTCACTCCGAGATCATGGGAGCAAGGATACGGATGACAATTGGATCAAGCGCAAGTTCCTCAAGGCCATGATGCCTTACCACAAGGCCATGTCCTCCGTCATTCGTCAAAGGTCGGACTTCCACACCTTGTCTTCAAGTGAAGTGTTGGATGAGTTTGTGGCTATGAGGATCTTGGACAAGACCGCCGACAATGCGGTGTTGCATTCTCAAAGAGCAAAGAAGCCCAACCTTGCCTTGAAGGCCAAGGCTAGTGTGGAAGAAGAGGACGAAGAGGAAGAAGAGGAGAGCAACCCCGAAGATACGAAATATGCTTATCATGAGCACATGGCTCTCGCTTCAAGGCAATTTTGGATCAAGAAGAACACAAGGCCCAACTTCAACAAGAACAACTCAAGTGGCGTGAAGGGCAAGCAACGTGTGAGGACTTGCTATAATTTTGGGAATGTGAGCCATTTTTTTTGCAGAGTGGCCATATGAGAAGAGGGAATACAATGGTGGCAAGCTCATCCGAAAAGACAAGGCCAAGTCCTTCCCCAACAAGAGCAACTTCATCAAGAAGACTCCTCCCAAGGGGTTGGTGGCACAAGAAGAGTACAATGAGGATGATGACGATGATGTAGACGGTGAGTGAGTGTAAGTGTAAGTGTTCGGGTGTTCGGGTACTTTCGGGTGTTCGGTTGTAAGTGTTTCATTCTCAAGAAGAGAACAAGCCAAACCTCAAGTACTTTCGGGTGTTCGGGTGTAAGTGTTTCATTCTCAAGAAAGGTGTTCATTTGTCTAAATTTGAGGCTAGAGCTTATGAGGGCATATTTTTTGGTTATGCTACAAACTCTCATGCTTATCGTGTCCTCAATAAGTCCACGGGACTTATTGAGGAGACGTGTAACGCGGATTTTGATGAGAATAACGGCTCCCATGTGCAGAAAAGTGGTACTTGTGATGTAGGTGATGAAATTCCTCCCCAAGCCATAAGAAGAATGGGTGTTGGTTTTATCCTACCCATTGAGGAAGCCCTTGTGGCCGAAGGAGAAGGACAATGCTCCACTCAAGTGGAAGCATCACCAACCCAACACTCACACGCTTCTGAAAAACAAAGTGAAGGCCCTCAACTTCATGAACAAGATCAAGGGCAAGATCAACCTCAAGATGGTGTTGAACCACCAAGTGATTCCCAAGGTCAAGTTCTTACCTCCGAGCAAGTTCAAGATCAAGAGCAAGCTCAAGATTAAGAACAAGCTCAAGACAACGCTCAAGATGATCAAGTTATCGCTCCTCACCTCACTCCCGAGGAGGAATTGGAGCGTCGTGCCGGCAAGATTGCATCCAAGCTCTCTACCAAGGGTCATCTCATGATGAATGTGCTTGGAAGCATTTGAAAGGAGGTAAGCACTCGTAGAAAATTAGCAAACTATTATGAACATCACGCGTTTATTTCTTGTGTTGAACCCCAAAAGGTCTATGAGGCGCTCGAGGATCTTGATTGGCTTAATTCCATGCATGAAGAACTCAACAAATTCGAGCACAGCAAGGTGTGGAGATTGGTGCCAAGGCCAACGGGGAATCATAATATCATTGGAACCAAGTGGATATTCAAGAACAAGCAAGATACTCATGGGATTATCGTTTGCAACAAGGCTCGGTTGGTAGCACAAGGCTACTCCCAAGTCGAGGGTATCGACTACGGTGAAATCTTCGCTCTTGTTGCTCGCCTTGAATCCATTTGTTTGTTGATTGCTTGTGCTTCTCATCATAACTTTAAGTTGGAACAAATGGATGTGAAGAGTGATTTTCTTAATGGTCCTATTAATGAGTTGGTATATGTCAAACAACCCCCGGGGTTCGAGGATCCCTATTTCCCCGATCGCGTGTACCAACTCGATAAGGCGCTATATGACCTTAAACAAGCCCCACGTGCGTGGTATGAGCACCTTACCGAATTGTTACAAGATCATGGGTTTGAAATTGGGAAAATCAACCCCACTCTTTTTACCAAGAAGGTCAAAGGGGAGTTGTTTGTATGCCAACTATATGTTGATGATATTATCTTTGGTTCCCCTAACAAAGCTTTCAATGAGGAGTTTGCCGCTCTCATGACCTCAAAGTTCAATATGTCCATGATGGGAGAGTTGAAGTTCTTTCTCGGGTTCGAAATCAAGCAAAGAAGAGAAGGAACCTTCATCAACCAAGCCAAATACACTCAAGACATGCTCAAGAGATTCAAGCTAAGTGATGTCAAGCCGGCTTCCACTCCAATGCCCGTCAAATGCCAACTTGATATAGATCCCAATGGTAAAGCGGTGGATCAAAAGGTATATCGCTCCATGATTGGCTCCTTGCTTTACCTTTGTGCATCTAGACCGGATATCATGTTGAGTGTGGGAATTTGTGCACGGTTTCAAGCTGCACCTAAGGAAAGCCACTATGTGGCGGTCAAGCGAATCTTTTGATATTTGGCTCATACCCCAAACTTTGGCTTATGGTGCCCTAGAGGAGAAAGCTTCAACCTTGTAGGCTATTCAGACTCTGATTGGGCGGGAGACAAAGTGGATAGAAAGTCAACTTTCGGAGGGTGCTAATTCCTTAGTTGCTCTTTGGTGAGTTGGTCTTCTAAGAAGCAAAGTTTTGTGTCTCTCTCGTCCATCAAAGTGGAGTATGTGGCCGCCGGTAGTTGTTGTGCACAACTTTTATGGATGAGGAAAACTTTAAAGTATTACGCTGTCATTTGTGACAAAGTGCCTCTTTGGTGTGACAATGAAAGTGCCATCAAGATTTATCTCAACCCGGTGCAACACTTCAAGACGAAGCATATTGAGATTCGGTATCACTTCATCCGGGATCATATTAGGCGAGGGGAGATCGAGCTCAACTATGTCAACACTTATGATAACCTTGCACATATCTTCACGAAGCCCTTAGATGAAGCAAGATTTCGCGAGTTAAGGCATGAGCTAAATATCATTGATTCGAGCAATGTGGCTTGAACCCTTGCACACCCCACCATACTCATCTTGATATCTTGCTTAGGTGTAGGCATGGACATAGTGGGAGTGTTGTTCTCTCAATGAACTCTCCCTCCCCCATTATGCATAAATTGATCAACTCTTTCACATTAGCCATTTTTTATGGTACTTGTGCTTCAAAGACGAGTTTTGGTCTTGGGCCCAAGGATAATTATTCGCGGTGCCATACCAACTGACTCAGACATAGGTGGCTCTGGCCACCGCCCTCTCTTTGGAGAGGTTGTCTCTCGTGTTTGGTCCTTGTTGTCTTTTGCCTTTCTTTTCTTCGAGCCGAGTTGGTGTTTGAGTTGCCTCTTGTGTTAGCTTCATTTGTGTGTTCGGTTGCTTGAAGGTTGCGTTGCAAAGGCCGTTTTCCTCTCTTGTTTGCGAAGCTTGCACTTTCTTGGGGGTATGGTACTACCGTGGCAAGCCACGGTACTACCGCAGGAGGTGGGCTGCTCTGTGGGTACGGTACTACCGTGGCAAGCCATGGCGATCTGTCTAAGTTTTAGAGGTAAATCAGGAATAGTTTTTTTAATGATTCATAGGCCATAGCTCAGCGTCCGTGCAGTAAATGTTATGACCAATGCAACATTTCTCTTACCATGTTTTGTGTAAATATTCATCAAAAGGATTGTGCTATTATGTACCATGACTCTTGGATGCAACTTTTTACAGCAAATATCTTCTCGATTTAATATGCATCGTTACTCTAAATGCTTGTTCAAGTCATCTACAATATCTTTCAAATTTGTGTGTGAACTCCCATTCTCATTTCTCAGAGGCGTTGTAATGATCTGAATGAAAGCCTTTTTATTTGCAAGCGACGGACTACACCCTGATACATATAGTTAGAATACACTAACCTATTCCGCTGATACTGTAGCATGTTCATTTGGATCAGTGAGATACACATTCTCTCCTTCCTTCTCTAATATGTAATTTTGAGTGTGTTACTTTGCCTTTTCCATTGGTAATACAAAGGTATTAAAATTTAATTGATTTGCATTTTACAAGATGGCATTTCTTCTTTGAGTGCAGGGATCCGAAGATGATTAATACTAGGTTTTCGAGGTCATTAAAGTTCAGTGCTGATGGATACTATGCTAAGCTTAATCAAATAATTATTCCCCTTCGCGAGGAATAGAAAGAGCCAGCAATTGGGCGACGCTGCATGTGTGGCTGCCTATTCCTTCCTAGGTGTTGCCTGTGCAAGGAAACTTTCTGCATGCTTGACTTTCTCTCCCAGAGGCATCCCTCCTTCTAGATCTCATTGTGGATTTTATGTGAAAGTGGCTTGATCATGGGCATAAGCAAAACACATTCAATTTCATTGGTGCATGTAGATGAGCAGTGAACTTGGGAGGATTTCTATTCCGATGTGATCTGCGTGGTCTATGCCCGAGCAACATTCCTAAATATAGCTCATCATGCCATTCTTTTTGGCCCATGGCCACATCAATGTGGATGTTCCTATTAAAATAAAGGTACATAACTGATATTTTCTTGGATTATTAATTTCTCAATTTTTTTGCTCAGGTTTGTCTCCCAGGATTTCGTTTACTATGAGATGCTATCGACACACATAGGCACACATGCCTAATCTGTTCTAAGGTTCAGTTTCTGGTCACTTCAGTGAGGTTTTTCATCAAAGAATCTCTTTGAACTCATATTTTGTACCTTTATATTTGGTTGTTGGTTGTATACCTTTAATCTGCTTTGTCGAAGGCTGTTGGCATAAAGCTTTAGTGCTTCGTTGTTCATCATAGTCTCATTCCCTTGATAAGTAATACTGAGGCAATAAAAAATAGGTGAAATTGTAGGAAACATGAAGAAGCGGGGGAACACGATTCAGTTGTCATTGGGAAATAGTTTCCATGTCTAAATTACATTCTTTTCTGGAGTAAAGTCGAGTGCTTAAAGCTTAGGCGAATCTATACCTTGATTACAAATTCTACATTCTCCTCTTTGAATGTCGTTTCTTTTGTTGATTTAATTGCATGCCTTTGTTCCATGACTCTTGAGTCTGCCACTTCGTCTGCTCTGGGATCACACCAATTGCTAAATTTTATGCACATATAAATCCCTAGATCTAATATGTCATCTGCTTCTTGATACTACTGTTGTACTAATTAGTATCTGGCAAGGCCTTCAAGTTCTGATGCAACTTAGAACATCCCTCTTGAAGCGGAAGTCTCGCTGACAATAATAAAATTGTAACTTTGAATTTAGGAGTCACTTACCCTCACTAGCGTGTTGGTGAATTGGCAAGATGACTATATACCTAGCATATATTACTTTCCTTTTCTTGCAAGCTCAAAGTTGGTTGTCCTAATGTATTATTGATTAGAAACAATAATACAAATTACCGATACACCTCACTAGAAGAGTTGTGACCAAAATTACTCTTGCATTATCTGGACTCTAAAATATGCAATAAAATCTAGTTACAATGTTCATCATTAAAACGTCAACTACAATATTGCCTTATTAGTTGCGTGGGTATTAGTTCTAATAATATTTATTTTAAAATGAAGCTTAGAATGATCAAAATATTACATTCACAATGGCCAACCAATGAACTACTAAACTTTGTTATATAAAAATCCTACTGAATATCTTCACTCATATTAAGTATTACAGGGCTTTCACATATCCTACTCGGCCGGACAACGGTGGCAGTGAGTAGATGACCATGGTGGGGAGGTGTGGTGTTGAGCCACTGATGGAGGCACTACATTGTCAGGATGTGTCTGTCATGACGCCAATGAGGCATGGCGGCATTTGTTCTACCGGAAGGTGCCGCAGTTAGGCGGTCTCTTAGTCCTTTATCTCTATTTTGTGTCGCTGCTTCTACTTTTGTTGTCTAATGCATGTATTTTGAGGATTTCGGTCAAATGCCCCTGTTAGTGAATATTGTGTTCTTATGTATTCCCAAGAAACTTTTTGTTTTGACAACAATTGGTGAGTTAGAACTAAAAGGGACCATACATCAGATAATCATTTGTAACTCAGTTATGCAACCCAATTTAAAATGTTTGTCACATTATTGATTGATGGGTTATATAGTCCTCACATTATGGTACTGTATAAGTGATTTTGAATGTGTTAGTAAGCCTATTTGTATCTTTGAATTAATCTTCTCCTACTAACATATGGTAATGTTGATGTACATGGCTCACTGAATGCATAACCAAGCTGAGACTAGGACCCAAGTAGCCATTCCAATGTGCTTAGATAAGATTGAAGCACACAAGACTGCCTCAAGAGGCGCGCCACGGCCGCGCCCAACCCCTAGTAGGAAGCAATGTGGCCGCATTTCTAGTGCCTATGGAAACAAACAAGAAACTAGAAGGAAGCATGTGCCAATATCAATGGAATTTTTGCTACTATCAGTTTTACCAAAACAAAATGTGATTCGGATTTGAGTTTTCTTTTTTCATGGAACCAAATTCAACTTAGAATGGGAGCAATTGTTTTTTCTCTAGATGCATATTCCCAATTTTGTTGAAGCATGTGTATTCATGGCAGTGAAAATAGTTGTGCTTTTGATGGAAACAAATTTTTATACAACGTTATTTGGTGAAACAAATATTGTGATAATTATTTTTGTATAATATATAACTTCTACTAAATTAAAGCAAACCTAATCAATGTGGTAGAAAATTCTGCGATCATTGTAAATATATTTTTTGCGCTGCATGATTCATGTCGTAATAAATAGTGCTTCCTCCCCTACTGCCGCATGCTTCCTTTCTTAATCAAAATTGAATTCATCACAACTTTCTGCATCAACTATCAGAAATCAAGGCCTCACAAATCAAACTGAACCATATTCATCTATGTGCATTCATTCTCTACGGCAGGGAAAAGAATTTCATACCCTAAACATGTGCATCTCAGTACTGTGAAGGCAGACATTGCCTCTACAACTAAACGCCAGTGCATCACTTCTCAAAAAGCAATGCTTCCATCAAATTTATCGCCCCCAATTTTGATCTTCTCTCTCAACAAACGGGTATACCATGAGCTAATGTAAAACAATACATCAATCACTCTTGACATCAACTCATACGGCCCCAATACACATGAGCAGCACTACAGAAACATGGCAAAACACTAGAAATCATCCTTAGTTTATCTCTCTGTCGCCATTATGGACAATCTGATATGGTAGCTACTTATTGGACCTATCTGCGGCACAACCTCCTGTTTTGGAACTAATCCCAGGGCATGGACAATTTGGATCGGTTGAAGTAGAATGATGAACTGAATTATAGAACCCACGATACTCGATCTCAAGGGCCAGGTGCGCCATTTTTTCTTGAACTGGAGATAACCACACAACAAAGAAGCAGCGTCCGAGGGGAGGAAGAAACAACTAGAGAGAGCAAGAGAATGACCCGAGCATGGGGTCGTGGGTAGCGGGAGCAGTTGGGAAGCACTCAAGTAGGGGCTATGGTAATCTCGCATGGGCCTGACGTACATCATGCTTCCAATCTAGGGGCCTACAACTAGTCTGATAGATGCAATCTATCAGTAGTCTGATGCCTAGGGTTGCCCGTAACAAAAAGCTGCATGCGGTAAGGACAACAAATCCAGTTCAACATTAATCCTGCATCCCAGCAAATACAATAACATAGGAATCACCCAACTAGTTCATATTCTGATTCCAGCATGGATATACTAGATAGTTTTGCCCTGAGCCCGAGCCACTGAGACCTACATGTACCCATACACACGACAATAGGTAACAACATAGATACTAAATATGATAAGATGCAGTGATCATTAGCTACACTACTAAGTTGTCATGATAATATCTTTGACCGCTTTCAGCTCGGCCGGCAGGAAGCTAGCAGCCAGCTCCCTGAGAACAGATGGGCAGCTATTCTTCAGATGCTCGTAACCATCACTTGCCATCATCGTCTCCAAATTGGAAGGCGAAGCGAGGAACTCAAAACAGGCCTCCTTGATTCTATGCAAGCCGTGCTGCTCAGCTAGAGCCAAACTAGTCGCCACGACGTCAGAGTCAATGAGGTTGCACAACTTCTCTTCGCATATCAGCTTGAGCCTCTCAATGTTGTACCTGTCTGCCGCAACAAGTAGATGACCAGCTATCACCATCTCTCTTCCTGTTTCACCCTCATCAGTTGTCTCAGGAACAGGCAGCGAGTCAGTGTAAATGAAGTGGAGCAAAGACTTGAACACGTCACTTTCCATATCGCTAATTTCAATCAAACTGTTCCCACTCTCCTTCATGGGGCCAAAGAGCTCCGCCCTGAATACTAATGACCGAGCAGCAAGCACGGACCTATGGGCCAAGAAGCTTTCCCCGCCAACCCGAAAGGTCACATCCGCTCCATCCAAGCTGATGAGGAGGTCACCGAGATGCTGGTGCAAGTTACTTGGAGGAACCACAATAAACCGATTAACTTTATGGACAGGCTTCATAACCGTAACATCACACCTGATGCTGAAACTGTCGTCTCTTAGATGCACTGAGCTCTCGAGATCAGCAACCTTGATAAAATTAGAGAAACCCCAGTCTGAACCTTTGCTATCGAAGATATGCTCATGGGTGATCATGCTTTTTGATTCCACTGGTTCTCCATCTTTGTCAAGCAGACTAAATCCAACTTTCGCTTTCACATCGTTAGAAACATCAGAATACAGAGCTAGAAAAACAGATATGAAACCGGCTTCATACTTTTCGGCGTAGCAACCGTTTGGGTAATACTCCACGGCCCAATCGTGATCTCCAACAGTGAAAGGGGTAGATTGCACGTAGTTTCCATGCTCGATTTGCCCCTTGAGTCTTGAGTATCCGTCTATCTTGATCACATATGAACTTCCCTCCGATGACGCTACAATGGCAGCAGGAAGCTGCGCCATTCCGTTGGTGGGCTAGGCAGTTGCAGGGAGCGCGGGTCGAGGCAGCGTCCCCTGGCCGGGGATCGGAAGACCGTCGGGGTCGAGTTGGGGTCGATAGCTGGGACGGTGGTGTGGAATGGCGCTGGGAGGGAGATGGGGAGGAGGAAGAGGGGAAAACGGAGGAGCAAAGATGCTGTCGGCGCTGCCGCTGCTAGCCGTCGACGGTCCTCCCCTGCCTTCACCACGCCGTCAGGGCGCGTCGCGGGAACGGGCCGCGCGTCAGCGAGTTGCCGGGGGGCAGCTCATGTCGAACGCGGCAGCAGTTGCCGTCGCGCGCTGCGACTAGGAAGAAGACGAGCGGAGGACAGGGAGGGCGGCGGCGGCGGCGGCGGCGGCTGTGAATACCTAACGAGATGCGGCTAGGGTTGAACTTTTCTTTTAGACGAGGCTAGGGTTGAACTGGGAGAAGAGGCCTCACGGCATGGTGGGTCGAAGTTCGTGGGCTTAGGACCTTGGGGCCGCAGTTGTTGGGTTTGTCCATGGGCCATATTCGAACTTGGTAGCTCAGCATGTGTAATCTTACAGCCGTTACTAAAAAAAAAGCAATAATCTTACAGCCTTTTCTAAAAAAATAAAAATCTTACAGCCTCTTCTAAAAAAATCTTACAACCTCTTCTAAAAAACAAAAGCAAAAATCTTACAGCCTAAAAAAAATCTTACATTTTTCGAATACGCAAAGTTTGCGTATCTTTCATCAAGGGATAGGAGAGAACAAAGTAACAAAGAGGAGAGGGATAGGATACAGCACATCACACACTCGCCCAAGCATATACTCCGGTCATGGAAGGCAAGGAAGCGAGATCCAGAGTAGCTAGGCCACGTCGCGAACAAAGCCGACACCATTGTCGCGCGGCCACACCACCAGGACAAAGCAAATCAATGCACCCAACCTTGAAGCGTCAAGAAGAGTTGGCAAGTGGGTTGTAGAATTGGATCGGGCCAAAGGAAGACGTCATGGAGGAAGAGCCGACAATGTCGTACATTGCGATCCGGATGCCCATGCCCTGAGTAGCAGCCCAAAACCATGCATGCCGTCCACATCACCAATTTCAACATGGAAGACAGCACAAGCGATAATCTTATGTAATCAATCGATTGAGAGTTTAGGGCTCGAGGAACACTGGTCGCCGGCGGGATACCTTCGATCCCCACACCTCCCGTTACCATCTTGGCACTGAGATGTGGGGGTCTCAGTCATCAAGAATTGTATGGTCATCGTCATCATATAGTGGTGTTTTGCGAATAAAATTACTTTGGTTTTTCTTTGGGGGTGCCATGAAGGCGGAGAGGTTTGTGTTATCGAAGAGTCAATTATTCAAATATGGTAAGTTTAGATTAGTGTGTCATGTTCTTTTTGTTGGTTTGATTTTTTTCTTCGACTTAAAATATTTTTCTCGATACTATGGTGATAATCTTGTGGTTCAACGCTACGCACTCCTAGAGGATCATTCCGGCACCAATTATGTTTCTTTCTCATGGCTTCCTTCCGGCGACTCATGTTGCTAAAAAAACCTTTTTGATAAACAAGCTCATGTGGGTAAATGAGTGGAAGTATCACTGTTCCTATCCAATTGCACTCTCTTTGCAGTGATTCATTTTACAAGATTGATACCACGGAGAAGATGTTTTCAAGATATTTCACATGTAATTCTTAGTTGTATGAGCTACTTTGTAGTTTTTGGGTCTTGGATCCAAAAGCATTGCATCTATACAATAATATCTTGCTGCTATGAAAAAATATAGTTATTTCTAAAAAACAATAATCTTTCTTGCTAAAAAATAACTTCTTACTTAAAAATAACAATTTCTCAAAAATCACAAGTTAGGGTACAGGTGCAAAGGTTGCCTCAAACTTCTCTCGTGGTCCCCCGCAAAAAATATGTGTTTTGTGGTGCATCTTTGAGGGTGGTGACGCGTGACACAATGCATATAAACCACTTGTCGTCACCAGGAAGTTCATGTGTATGTTTTTTCTGAAGGATGCATTTTTCTCGTGCGGTGTAAATTTCAATCAAAGTTATCTAAATTGAGTGTCCAAATTGCAAACAGATTTCATCGTAACATTTGTCGTGTCCATATCTTCAAAAGTAGTTCTTGTGTTAATACATTTCAGTGAACTTATTTTCAAATGCAGCTTGTACTTCCAATGACAACATACTTGTACTTCCCATGGGTAGTGAACTCATGTGTAATGCAATGTGTAGCCCTCTCATGGTGCAATTTATAGTCCTTGGTGTAACATGTGCTTCTCACATGGTGTAACGTGTACTTGCTACACAATGCACCCTGAAATCCCGGGTGCAATATGTACTTTCAGTGTGGCAACATGTACCACCTGGTGTAACATGTTCTTCTCGCCCGCTCCAACCTATGCTTCATGTGTTGCAACTTGTATTGCTAGTACAACATGTCATTTGCATGTCTTGGAACATGTACTCCAAGTATGAAGTGTACTGTTACTAGCACAAGTTGATAAAAGCTGGAGAAAGAAAAACAAGTGAAAAACAAAGGAAAATAAAAAAAACAAAAAAGGCCAAAATCGGGGCCTACCATGCAAAAACCAGAAGAAAAAACACATTTCAAACCCTCATTGCGGCTTGAGGTGCCTTTTTGGTCCACCACGCATTAGGTTGGCCTGGCCCACGCATAACCTTGGAATAACCTTCGTTTAGTTGCTCTTGACTTTCTCCTACTTGGACGCTACTATGTCTATGTGTCTCTAAGAAGCGCATGAAGGGAGGCTCGCCTACATTGCCTGCTCATGGGTCGGCTTAATTCCGCCCACTAAGCAAGCAAAGTTTTCTTTTCATTTTTCTATGTATAAATCCCAAAACGTTTTCCTCACTATTTCATATAATGTACTACCCCTGTAAAGAAATATAAGAATGTTTAGATCACTAAAGTAGTGATCTAAACGCTCTTATATTTCTATACTGAGGAAGTATTTAATAAAACTCCAGTTTTAAAAGAATATTTCACGAAAATTGACGTCTAATTAAAAACTTAATTTGGATTATTCAAAAAATGACCATGTAACTAAAAAATGTTTGGGCTCTTAATAATCTCATATGATTTAAAAGTGTTAACATATTTAATAAAATATTTAGTAGATTTAAAACTTATTCATGCATTTAAAAAAATATTTTTTTGAGAAGTGTTCATACATTGGAAAAAATGTAGTCTACTTATAAAAAGTATTCATCCCTTTAAAAAATCTGGTACCATATTTGTTTCAAATGTTTGCGCATTTAGTTCCCCTCTAGTTCCCTCCACATCAGGTGGGGTGAGCAGCCAATCACCGAGGTTCATTTTTGTTCTTACACACTCATACTAGTCTTCTTTTTTTAGGAGACTGGTCTACCTTTTAAAATATGTTCATGTGCTTTTAAAAGTATCCACACCTTTAAAAAATGTTCATGTATTTTTTTAAATGATCGTGCATTTAGGAAAAAATGTTTATGTACTTTTGAGAAGTATTCAAGTATTTTAACAGTTATTCATGTACTTTTGGAAAAGTGCTCAAGCCATGAAAAGAAACTCACGTAATTTCTGAAAAACGTTTATACTTATTGTAAAAACTTAAAGTAGGAAAGTGCACAAGAAACATAAAAAGGAAAAAATAGAAATATAAACAGAAAAAAGATAGAAAATAGAAAAGGAAACAAGGAAAACATTTATAAAACGGACAAAAGTTGTTTCCCAAAAAAAATCCGCATGCAGAATATCATAATGCTTGCTACGGGCGATATACTGTCTTTTGCGCTCCTGCTTGACGTTAGTGCCTCAAACAGGTTGGGTTTTCCTTTCTTTCTTTTTTTTGGGGAAACAACTTTCGATTTATTCATCTTTAATCATGATATTACAGCGAACACTTTAAATAATAAAAATTACATTCATATTTGCAGACTACTTAACGATGACACTAAAGGGAACCAAATGCATGCCACTATCATCGCCCCTCCCTTGACGGAGGGGTGCAAAACTTATTGAAGTAGCACTGCATTGCGTTTTCGACAGAGCGAGGAAGACGATTAAATTAGGTGGTTTATAGGACGTCGTATGTAAACTCCGCCTATGTCTTCTAGGCATAGCCGGTCCCAAGCCCGGGTAAAGGAGGAGGGTTGTGATAGGCTTGGCGAGCCAACGTAAAAACTAGCCAGTCCCATAGGTATGAAACCCATTTGAGCGAGAATAGTACTAGGATGGGTGACCTCCTAGGAAGTCTTCGTGAAAGGGTTTCATATCTAAGGGTTGTGATAGGCTTGGCGAGCCAACGTAAAAACTAGCCAGTCTTTTGGGTATGAAACCCATTTGGGCGAGAGTAGTACTAGGATGGGTGACCTCCTGGGAAGTCCTCGTGAAAGGGTTTCATATCTAGCCTACCCCAACTTGTTTGGGATAAAAGGCTTCGTAAGTAAGTATAGGACGTCGTATGTACTACTCCCTCCGTTCCGAATTACTTGTCTTGGATTTGTCTAGATACGGATGTATCTAAGTCTAGATACATCCGTATCTAGACAAATCCAAGACAAGTAATTCGGAACGGAGGGAGTACTTACCTGGACGAGGACGCCAGATGGGTGGTCACTGGTCAAGGCAATATGCATGTTCCTAGATTAGAATCATCAGAATTGACCAAACATACGGAAGCCTCGGAAAGTCGGGATCGGGCAGTAAATATTCAAAGTGTTTTCTCCGTATGCAAAGTAGACGATGCCGCAAGACTTCCAAGTCAAATTCCCAGCCTGACGTTGACCCGGTATTTTGGTCAGATATGGCATGCTGGCCGATTAGTCAAATAGGGAAAATTAAATTAATGGTCAGACATCGCCCGCAGCCATGTGTATCTATATAAACACGTACACGTACTGGATCATTCACGGCGATAGATGGTTCCAGTTCTTCGCCGCTGATGATGGCTTTGCTGCTCCCCCTTGAAATTTCAGTCCCCACGTTGGGACTAGTATAATGTTTTCCTTTGTGGTAATATATAAACAGCGTGCTTAACTAACTAGCCATGTGGAACCGGAATTGAACGAGCGCATCTGCTTCACGTGTAGAATTGGGGGCTCCGCATTTATTTAATTTTTCAAACCAAGAACCATAGACCAATCGTTCTACCGTAAATTATATTAAAATATATACAAAGTACAAGTTACAAGTTGCACCCAGTGAAAGTTTATCCTATGCCAGCTCTAGGAAACATCGTGTGAGTCATGATAATCAAGTTAAATAATCTTCAACCGAGAGCGGCGATAGCGTGGACGAGCGCGTTTGATCCCGGTACGTGGACCAATGGAACAAGTCGCTCATGGTGGGGACAGCCTGTAGCATGGTTCGTACGCGGACGTAAATAAGCAGCGTACGGTGATGAATGCGTAACATGGCCCACGGCATCCGTTGGCTGATAACGGGCGTCCTATAACATGTTCAATTGGTACAGATAGATGCATACGGTACATGTTTTTTACAGGGCAACGTTTTTCGTCGACATAACGACGCGCAATATGACGGAAAAGATATCTGCAACCCCAGGAGAACCACACCACCGCTCCGAAAGCTTGAACAAGCAGCCAAGAAAACCAACCGGGGACCGAAAAAACCAACTACTCCCTCCGTTCCTAAATACTTGTCTTTCTAGACATTTCAACAAGTGACTACATACGGAGCAAAGTGAGTGAATCTACACTCTAAAATATGTCTACATACATCCGTATGTAGTAGTCATTTGAAATGTCTAGAAAGACAAATATTTAGAAACGGAGGGAGTACCTTGTAAGGAGGTGACGCGGCTGTAATTCCATCCATCAGGTGCGCCTTCGAACACCGGCCAGGTGACCAACATCTCCGCCTTCTCCTGTCCTCTGCTCAAGCCGAGCGGCTTAGCCACACTCCTGACAACACGAGCCTCTGGTGGTAGTGACAAGATGTATTGGAGCTTGCTTAGATGTATAGATCCGGCTAAGAGAACAATGATATTCCCTGGCAAACAAGTTAGATCTATGATGGCAGCCGACGTAGAGTTAATTACAGGGATAAAATCTGGTCCTAAGCCGATCCCAACAGTGGATAAATCCGACTGACTAGAGCTGCTTTGGAGAGTGCAAGATCTGATTAGTGTTCCACCGGCTCGATACAGATAAAAGAACTCATTCATGTAATAGCTAGCATATATCAGCTTTTCGCCCAGGCTTGTGATTGATCTACGTGCATGCATGGTGCTTGTGTACTTTTGGCTGTTCCTGCTCATTGTACATGTGACCTGATACTTTGTTTTCTTCACGGCATGACCAGGTGTTCTTTTTGGAGTGGATGGATTTCGGAGAAGCCAACGTCAAGGACTGGCCACCGTTGTCAGAGTACACAACAGATAAGATGAAAGAATTTTTTTTAAGTTGGCAAGAAGCGACACATTCCATTTCAAGGCAAGAAGAATTTTCAATTATGTTCTCAATTCAAAATTTGGATGCAGTTTTGTTAGTACAAGGAAGCATGTGCATAATTACCACTCCTGATTAGATTAACTGCTTTTCTCTGGCAAAATGTACAGACAAAATCAATTGCCTCTTATATGGCGATTCAGTGGGAACTACATCCAGCGCGTCAGGACAGTACACATTCAGTTGCTGCCGTCAGGATTGCTACCAAAGAATTTATCAGCACTGCAGTGTGCTCAAGGATTCGTGATGCAGTGCTGCATTTTGCCATCAACCACAAGCCACCTGGAGAGACTCTGTCACATGAACACCTTGAGAGATGCTCCCATCTTGTGCTCCAGATTTTCAACAAACTTGACAATGGCTCCACCTCTCTGTACTCTGAATTCATGGGCATGCTCCTAGCTGCAGAGCAAGAGCAGTCAAAAATGACTGTCCACAAATCAACCACGCCTGCAGCAACACTTTGTTGTCCTTGTCATGACTTCTGAAGGTTATATCACAGCAAAAACTCTATACGTAATGGACCCCATGCTGGCAAACTCACCAAGGAGTACAATAGAGAAGAAACACATAGACACAAGTCTGCGCATTCTACGTGCCCTCTTTCAGTGCCTTCATGAGTGTTATCCAGATTGGCATTTTGCTACTTCCCCATGGACTTACAAGTATAACAAAGCCTGGCATCGGAACTGCACCATGTAAGTTTGTCCAAAACAGAACTTATGAAACTCAAAATTTTGATACATTCATCTGTGTGCAAAAAACTGATGATTTAGTACCTACTAAAAAAAGCAGTTCTGAGAGCGGTTTCTACGTACTACACTACATCAGAGTCAGAGAGTTCGATGGTCTGAAGCTGATAACACTGCCAACCTAGTAAGTTGGCAAACCTCTTCAGTACTATTGAGATCACAAACATGCAGTTACTAACAGACATGTTCCCTCCAGGGTTTGATTTCATACCCAAGGATGCAGATGGCGTACGAAATTGTCAGGATGAAAGGCAACAATGCCGACTTCCCAAACTACATGTATGATTGCGACACTTGTAGAAGCGGTCGCCGGCGAACTGGCCGCGAAGTCCGGGCAGTGGACTAAAGGCAGAGCCACCGCATCTGCATCTTGGTTGGTGTTGGCCATGAACTGCAACTAGGGTTCCTCGCTCGATGTGGGGGGAGTCGAGTAGACATGCCTGTGTGGGATAGCTAAATAAATAACTGTCCTTGGTGGACCCCACATACGCCGTTTCCTACCATCAAACGGGGCTGCGGCTCATAAAAGGCAAGACGAACGTCAACTTAATTGCGCCGTCACAACCCAAACGGCCGTCCAGTGACGACCTCGGTATATTGATAGGTTGTACTACTGCATACATCTACTCTACCACATACGGCCCACATCCCGGTAAATATTGAACGATTCGTGATACCAGGAGCGTGCGCGCTCGTCCGCGCCAAGCAATATTCGATCTTCAACCCAGCTATAAAGTGTATCCTTGAATTTATCCTTTATTGTGTGAGTGATCAACAGAAGATCCATCTTGAGGAGGCGTCTCCAGACTCCAGAGGTAACAGAAGCATTTTGGACCTTGAAGAGTTTGGCATCTCTCTGCATCCAGATGCGCCAACAACTCATAATGACAATTTTGGTAGGGAGTGAAAGATATGAAGCGTTCCTACTCCATCGAGGGAGCCGCGTGGTAGTTTATATTGATGCGTGACCGAAGTCTGGCTTGACGTACAAGGTTATGACAGAAAGAGTTTGGGTAGAATACAAGAGAAGGAAGGAGGTTGAGATTACAACTCTATATTCTAACACCCTCCCTTAATCTCAACTAACCTAAGTTAAGATTACTCTTGAATTCTTCAAATGGTCTTGCTGGTAGTGCTTTTGTAAAACCGTCAGCCACTTGATCCTTAGAAGGAATAAATCAAATCTCAAGTTTCCTTGCCGCAACCCTTTCTCGTACAAAGTGAAAATCAATTTCTATGTGCTTTGTCCTGGCATGGAACACTGGATTTGCAGACAGATATGTTGCTCCCAAATTATCACACCATAAACATGAGATACGATTCTTCTTGATTCCCAATTCCTCAAGAAGTGATTCAACCCAAATGATCTCAGCAGTTGCATTAGCCAAAGACTTGTATTCAGCTTCTGTACTTGAGCGTGACACAGTAGCTTGCTTTCTAGCACTCCAGGAGATAAGATTAGATCCAAAGAACACTGCAAAACCTCCAGTTGATCTTCTGTCATCACTACATCCTGCCCAGTCAGCATCAGAGAATGCACTCACAAGAGAAGAATTAGACCGTTTGAAATGAAGTCCTATTCCCATAGCATGTTTCACATATCTCACAATCCTCTTGACAGCTGACCAATGTGCAGAAGTAGGTGCATGAAGATATTGACAAACCTTGTTGACAGCAAATGAGATATCTGGACGTGTGAGAGTTAAATATTGTAGTGCTCCCACAGTACTCCTATACCTTGTACTCTCCTCCTCTTGAAGTGGCTCACCCTCATATGCTGAGAGACTTTCTGAGGAGGATAAAGGTGTAGACATTGGCTTGCAATTTTTCATCCCCATGCGAGACAGAAGCTCAAGAATATATTTTTCCTGATTTAACACAGTACCATCTTGAGTTTTCTTGACTTCAATACCCAAGAAGAAATGCAAATCACCTAGGTCCTTCAAGGCAAACTCTGAGCTCAAATCATGCAAAAGAGCATTAGTAGCATTTTGTGAAGAACTTGCAACTATGATATCATCAACATATATAAGCACAAAAATGACTACTCCTGCCTTGGTATAAATAAACAAGGATGTGTCAGCCTTGGAAGCAACAAAGCCAAGATATTTTAACTGTGAGCTCAATCTGGAATACCATGCTCTGGGTGCTTGCTTTAGACCATAGAGTGCTTTATCAAGCTTGCAGACATACTGTGGCAATTTCTTACTCTCATACCCAGGTGGTTGTCTCATAAACACTTCCTCTTCCAGAACACCGTGCAGAAACGCATTTTGTACATCTAGCTGCCTTAAACTCCATCCTCTGGATACAGCAATGGCTAACACAAGTCTGATAGTTGCAGCTTTCACAACGGGACTAAAGGTGTCCTCATAGTCAATGCCATAACGTTGCTTAAGCCCTTTGCAACTAAACGTGCCTTATATCTGTCAATGGAGCCATCTGCCTTCTTCTTAATTCTATACACCCATTTGCAATCAATAATATTTTTACCTCTCTGATTTGGTACAAGATGCCAAGTCTTATTCCTCATGAGCGCAGAATACTCCTCATCCATTGCCTTTTTCCATTTAGGATCATCAAGTGCATTCTTCAACGATGTTGGTTCTCCTGAAATACACAACATTCCATATGGTATAGTTCCATCTTTCCTAATTTTAGGATTCCGTATACCTTTCTGTAGCCGGGTCATAACACGTGAAGAAACCTCTCGCTGCACCGCTGGTATACTTGCCACAGAAGATCCAGGAGAATCTGCTGATGCAGTGGACTGATTTGTCGTCATATGCGCAGGGGATCATGTGGCTTCTGGTGTGGCTGCCCCTCTTGCAGGCACTGGCGCAGAGGATCCGCCACCCGACCGTGACTGGAGGCGCGCGTGATGCGGAGAGGATCTGGTCCCGCCGCTGGTCCCGTCTGACGCTGGCGCGCGGGGCGAGGGGGATTCGGCCCCGCTGCTGGTCCCACCTGAAGCTGACGCGGCAGCACGGGAGTGGCCCGCCCTGGATCCAGGACTGGAGCCATCAGGGGCTTGATCCGAGGCAGATGCGGTCGCGTGATCCGAGATTTGTGCGCGTGCAGGGGTGGCAGGCGCCGCCAGATCTTCTTCGTCATCTGTGCCAGCTTCGTCTCCTTCCTCAGCATGAAATATAGGATCAAAACCAGCCATATTTTCGAGATCTTGGTCATTTTGAGCACCGTTTTCTCCAGGGACCTGCACAGGCATAAGAGAAAGACTAGTACCAGCAGGAATATCATCACATTGGTTAGTACAATTGTTGTCGCCCCCATGATTAAAAGACCGAAGATGTGAAGGAAGAAGAAGAATTTCTTTGCGGAGAAGTGCACCAGCATTAGGATGAAGGGATGCAAAGGGAAACACGGACTCATCAAATACAACATCTCTGGATATATACACCCGACCAGTAGGAACATCAAGGTACTTAACCCCTTTATGCATGGGGCTATAGCCTAAAAAGACACACCGTTTTGAGCGGAAAGCGAGTTTGCGTGTGTTGTGAGGCCTAAGATTGGGCCAACAGGCACAACCAAAAATACGAAGAGATGTATAGTTGGGTGTGACACCAAGAAGTCGTGTAATGGGTGTTTCAAATTTGATAACTTTACTTGGAAGCAAGTTGATGAGATATGTAGCAGTTAAGAATGCTTCATCCCAAAATTTAAGCGGCATGGAAGCATTTGCTAACAAGGCAAGCCCCATATCAACTATGTGACGGTGCTTTCTTTCAGCGGATCCATTTTGTTGGTGAGCATGAGGACAAGATACATGGTGTGATATGCCAAGCTTTTGAAAGAAAGAATTTAGTTTTTCATACTCACCACCCCAGTCACTTTGCATAGCAATGATTTTAGAGTTCAGTTTGCGTTCAACAAGATTTTGGAAATTGAGGAAAACTTGGAATACATCAGATCGCTTTTTCAACAGATAAATCCAAGTAAATTTACTATAGTCATCAATAAAACTTACATAATAAGAAAATCTACCAACTGAAATAGGAGCTGGCCCCCATACATCTGAAAAGATAAGTTGTAAAGGGGCAGTAGACACACTAGTAGAAATTGGGTAAGGTAATTGATGACTTTTTGCTTGTTGACACGGATCACAAACTAACTCACTACTAGGCTCATAAGAGAGTTTATTTTTGCTAAGAACATATCTAACTATGACTGAAGATGGATGACCTAAACGACTATGCCACCTTGATGTAGATAGCTTGGTGACAATATTTGCTTGTTTATTGGACCATGAAGATGATGATGATGATGATGATGATATGAGTGGGTAGAGTCCTCCCACGCACCGTCCTCTAAGAATGACTCTCCTTGTTTTCAAGTCCTTAACCAAGAAAAAATAAGGATAGAACTCAATAAGAACATTGTTATCAAGAGTGAATCGATGAACGGAAACAAGATTTTTAGAGGTTTGAGGAACATGCAAGACATTGGTCAAGTGTAAATTTTTCACGGGGGTTTTAACAATTGAACTTCCAATGTGTGTGATATCCATACCAGAACCGCTTGCCGTGCGAATTTGGTCGCCTCCATTGTACTTCTCCCGCATCGTCAACTTGTCAAGTTCACCTGTGATGTGGTTTGTTGCTGCACTGTCGGCGTACCAGTTGGTGTCCACGCCATAGGAGGCTGCATGTGCTTGCTTTTCTTCCTGGTCGTTTTCTTCATAACGCCACCAGCAAACTCGTGCACCTCCTGGATGGTGTCTGTAGCATATCTGACATTCTGGATAGTCATGCTGTTGCTCACGAGCCTGCTGTTGCTGTTGTTGTCGAGGACGGCCTCTGAATCCGCCGCCTCCATTGGAGGAAGACGACTGTCGGTCACCGCGGTCACCACGATCACCACGGCCACGACCTCTTCCTCCACGCCCGCGAGATCTGCCACGGGACTGGCCACGGCCTCTGTAGACCGCATTAGCGGATGAATAGAACCCACCTGAAGATGAGTCGCCTAGCATCTCCATCCTTTGATCAAAGGCAGCAATCTGGGCAAAAAGATCGTCGGCTATGATGATGTTTTTGACAGCGCCGATCGCCGCCACCACGGGGTCGTAGTCGCGGTCCAGTCTGGCCAAAATATAGTCCACCATCTCCGGATCAGATACGGGACGACCTGCAGCAGCTAGTTCATCCCCAAGACTTTTCATCTTCGCCATATACGCCGAGCTTGACATCGAGCCCTTCTTGGTATTGGTGATGGCGATTCTCAGATTAGTAATCCGAGACTGAGATTGTGAGGCGAAGAGATTTGTCACCGTCGTCCAGAGCTCAAAGGTGGAATCTTTCCCAACAACTTGTGCAAGAATTTCTGAAGACATGGAATTGAGAAGGTATGATAGAACCTGCTGATCTTTGGCGATCCAGGGTCCGTATAGGGGATTCGGCTCTAGGGCCGTGGTCTTGTCTGCCTTCGTGATCTCCACCATCTTGGGTGGAGCGGCATCGGTGTTGTCCAGGAGCCCCGTCACCTGCGCGCCTCGCAGGGCTGGGAGGACCTGCGTCTTCTAGAGGATGAAATTACCTCTTGCGAGCTTCTCAGACGGTGGCGATCCAAGGTTGAGGGAGACGCCGGCGGAGGAAGCCATGGAGACGATGATGTGTGGTTTCTAGGGTTTTGGATTGTGGCTAGATGTATGAGAAGAGGTGGCTCTGATTACCATGAAAGATATGAAGCTTTCCTACTCCATCGAGGGAGCCGCGTGGTAGTTTATATTGATGCGTGGCCGAAGCCTGGCTTGACGTACAAGGTTATGACAGAAAGAGTTTGGGTAGAATACAAGAGAAGGAAGGAGGTTGAGATTACAACTCTATATTCTAACAGCACTTTGGCGAGAAACGAGATTTCATCTAGTGCTGAGATACCTCTGTTCTTACTGGCAGTAATCGAGTCCCAACAAGCTAGGGCAAAGTGACAATCCGGCATTCTTTACTCTCAAAAAAAAAATTCAGTCTTATAGTCTTCTGCGTGATCAATGAAACATATATACTACTACCATTCAGAGCCGTTCTTTGTAAAGCTCTCAAACTGCGAAGAATAGTTATAGTTGAACGATAAACTAACCACTACTACTAGTCCTAGGTTAACGTCGTCCAGAAAGAAGGAAAAAACTATGTTAATTATGAGCATCAACTGAGGCAGTATCCCTAAATATACCATCAGTTGCTTAGGTTGACTTGTTAACTCTGACTAATCTGCGCATGTTCCCACCAGAGATGTTACAGTCCGTTCTGCCTTTACAGCTGCGCGATCGATATGAGCGTGAAGAAGGAGTGTGGCACAATAGTGATAGTGTGGTGTGAAGTGAACACTGGGAAACTGTGGGAGCAAAGGAAAGCAACGTCTATTTCCCTTGTCTGATCATCTGAACGAACAACCGACAAATTCCCACCAACTAAAAGAGAACGTCCATTATTATTTTTGTTGCCATGCTATTCAGTTCAATCAATAGTTGTCATATACACGCGCATTTCATCGGTGCATTCATGAATGTGCAGGTCTAGCATGCTGCATGCATGGTCGATTCTTTCCAGCTTCAATCACGATTCACACCCATCAATCCATGTCGATCCTTGGGTATATTGCCATCATCCTATCTAATCCTGGTTGGTTGCCAACACTCTTATCTTGCACCAAAGAGCAGTGGTTGGACTCTGAACGAGTCCGGTCTTTGTCAGCCGTGACCGCCGACCCAGCCAGAGAAGGCTACTGTTCTCCGACAGAGGCTTACAGAGAAGAACACAAGGTCCCTTGGCTGTGCACGCAGCACTGTCACTGCCGTCTGAAACTTTTCTGCACGGCAACAAACTGGAAACGGACACAGATATCTTTCAGACTTAATAGCGCGTGAAGAACTTGAGAAAAATGGAGCTTCTAGTCCCACACACACAGACACAAAAAACTAGACTGATAATAATCTTACTATACCAGCAATTGAATTGGAGTTTAGGATGTCTTAGTTTGTTTAACAGCAGCCGCGGCAACATGCAGATTTCTGGGCTCTGTCTGATCATACCGTTTCTATGACTCTATAAGGTCATTTAAAAGTATGTATGAAGAGTCTGACATTTCGGGTTTGACTATCGATGATATATCCGTTTCAAATAATTAAACAAACTATCGATGATATAAAGAAACATACTCGGTGTAATGATCTTTATACCAAAGCATGCCATTGTAGACCGCGCCCATGTTCTAAAGGACTTTTCTTTTAGAGACTGGAGCATTTAGCAGGGAATACACAGAATGAGCAGAATTAAGCATTTGGCCTGAATGAACCTATATGAAACGTGAAAACATTCATAAGAACTCGACTCGATGAATTTATATTTGAAACTTAGAAAGAAAAGCATTATTTCAGGTATTATTTTTTCTCATCAAAGATGTAATCTATTTTAGCTGTGTAAAAATAAATTTCAGGTAACTAATAAAATGCTACAGTACAATTCATGTAATTGTTGTGCAGAAATTATTTTTTACGAAATTTGTAAATAAAATCATAGTTGATCATATTTTTCTACACAAAATATAAGCATTTTTTATGAATCACAATGCATCCCCATTGGAATATACTATTGCTCAAAGGTGTTGTAAGACCCTGGTCCTCAGGACATCTACGCTGACCCACAAATTTGCTCCAACATCTGTCTGCGGGCACAGATGCGGGAGCCTGCCATCCATCACTACATGCATACATTTTAACGACTGTTTGAACTAACCGAAAGAAATTCGTGCAAACACGGCGGATTTTATATAAACCAAACAAAAATTCATTACATTTTGGATATTTTTTAACTAAAAACTATGTCGGACTAAGGTAAAAGTAGTCAACGGCCGGCGTCGGCGGATATCCACTCCCACGACAAAGATACCCTTGACTAATCTACGGCTAACCGTCGCGGATCTTCACTGGCTTCCCCATGTCTGGTAGCCCGCTCATCGAACTCCCATGAGCCCCAGAGGTATATGCTTTAGCGCAAAGAGCGGATCACTTCCCCATGTTCGACAGCGCCGCTCATCGTAGTGAGCACCGCCAGGATGTGCTTTAGCCGGAGGGGAAGGGGACGACGACGGCCTGCGACTGGGCAAGACACGGGATGTGTGTTGGAAAATTAGGCAAGCCAATCATTTGTTTCAGTAAATAATTCATGACTAGCACAGAAACCAGCATGCAACAATCTAGCAAACTATATGAACAACATTGATACATCTCCAATGTATATATCCTGTTTTGATCTCTACCAATTTTCAGAGGAACAAACTCCCTATCAGCCAAAAGTGCCTTAATCTCGGCATATAAATGATCATAGACCGACCTAGGTAAAGTGTCACCCAAAAAAGTGACTAAAAATTCGATTGGACAATCACTGGTTTATCCAAGTGCTGAATGGCGAGTGCCATTCCTTGCATCTTGCATAAGGGCGATTGATGGTCCCCTCCGTTTGGAGCAGTAGATGGTTCCAATTATTCACAGTTGGTGATGGCTTTGCTGCTCCCCCTGTTGAAATTTTAGTCCCCACGTTGGGACTAGTATAATGTTTTCCTTTTTGGTAATACATAAACAGCGTGCTTAACTAACTAGCCATCTGGAGCAGGAGTTGAACGAGCGCATCTGCTTCACGTGTAGAATGGGGGCTCGGCGGAGTATCATTCAGAGTTGTTCTTTGTAAAGCTCTCAAACCATCGAGAATATTTTTTTTAAACACAGTACAGATGCAAGTGCTCGTATGTACACGCATACACTTATCCCTATAAAAGCACACACGTATACCATATCCTTATGAGCACCTTCGAGAGACTAAGTAGGCATATCATTTTAAGATTTTACAAAGTCACTGTAGACGCCTCGTAGTCGACGTAAGCGTCTCCTTCCACTGAATACGCATCGTCAAAAATTCTGAAATAAATCCAGAATAAAGCAAGCATCAGGATTAAACCCTAATGGGCTGGAGATACCACGGTCCTCCTAACCATCCGACTACATGTTTGTTTGCAACTGCCAAGAATAGTTGAACGATAACCTAACCAGTACTTCAAGTACTAGGTTAACGTCGTTCAGAAAGATGGAAAAAACTATGTTAATTATGAGTATCAACTTAGGCAGTATCCCTAAATATACTATTAGTTGCTTAGGCTGACTTGTTAACTCTGACTAATTTGCTTTCCGCAAAAAAAAAGATTAACTAATTTGCGCATGTTCCCACCAGAGATTGCTACAGTCCGTTCTGCCTTTACAGCTACGCGATCGATATGAGCGTGAAGAACAAGTGTGGCACAATACTGGTAGTGTGGTGTGAAGTGAACAGTGAGAAACTGTGGGAGCAAAGGAAAGCAACGTCTATTCCCTTGTCCGATCATCAGAACGAACAACCGGCAAAGTACCACCAACTATTAAAACAGAACGTCCATTGTTTTTTTGTTGCCGTGCTATTCAATTCAAGCAACCATTCATATAGGTATACGTATACTTTCTCAACATGGTATACTCATCATATATACGCACATTTCATCTGTGCATGCATGAATATACATGGTCGATCCCGCAAAAAAAAAGGAATATACATGGTCGACTCAATCACGATTTACACCCATCAATCCTTGGGTATATTGCCATCATTCAATTTAATCATTGTTACCAAAGAGCAGTGGTTGGACTCTGAACGAGTCCGGTCTTTGTCAGCCTTGACGTCGACCTTATCCATAGAAGCCTATACTGTTCTCCGACAGAGGCTTAGAGCAAGTTCAATGGGGCGATTCATTTTGTTCGTTTGAATCATCCAGACACAAAAGCTGGCCTAACGGGGCGACCCAAATGAACATAGCGTCCGCCTGCTATCCGTTTTGTGTCCACGCGGATCCATTTTCGTCTTAAATTTGAGAAAGTTTAGATCAAAAACGAGTACAAAGCGGACACTCCCTGTGCCCTCCTCGTCCGCCTCTGGCCGGCTGCATGTGCTGCCTGCCCCACTTGCCATTCACACATCCGCCCCATTCTATCTCTCTCCTCCTTTTTCTTCTCCCAGCCACCCAGCCACCCACCTCGCTCGTCCTACTCCGGCGCTGGTGCTCCGCCGTGGTGGGCTCGTGCTCCTCCGGCGCCTGTGCCTGACTGCGCCCGGCCGCGCCCGTCGACTCGCCTCGCCCGGCCTCGCCACGACTAGTTGTATGTAGGATCGGGACATGGAGCAAATGAAACAGGCGGTCAGCGTGAACCCAGCGCGACCGCTTACCGCAGCCGGCGAGCAGCACGGCGAAGGATCCCTCGTCGCGCTCGAACGAAGAGCCGGCGAAGCGTTGTAGCTCACGCGCTCGGCCGCCTCGCCGCTCGCGCGTTTGGTGCGGCGGAGCTCGTGCGCCCTGCCTGCCGTCACCGCCTTGGAGCTCGTCGTGCCGCCCCTGCCATGCTTGTCGTGCTCGCCGTGCCGCCCCTACCATGTTGCGTGGAGCTCGCCGTGCATCGTGTCGCGCCCCCGCCGTGTCGTCTCTGCTCACGCGTTGGAGCTCGCCATGCCCAGGCGTGCCCGGCTGCCATGCTTGTCGCGCCAGCTGTGCCGTGCCGAGCCGCGCTCGCCCTGCCTCGTCGTCGCGCCCCGCCCATGCCATGCCGTGTCGAGCCGCGCTCGGCCTGCCTCATCTCCGCCCCTGTTGTGCCGCCCCGCTCGCGGGCTCCGCGTTGGAGCTGGCGCGCCCGGCCGCCTCCACGTTGTGGCCGGCGGTGCTGCTGGCGCAGGTGGTCGTGGCCGCCAGGCGCCCCTCGTACGCGCTTGTGTGGTGCGGCTCGTCCCGGCCATGGTCAACTGCACCTGTGTCTTTGCCTGCTGCGTGTTTGAGGAAATGCCGGGGCAAACATGTACAAAAATGCGTCCGCCTGCCGTTGGGCGCATCGGTTGACCCAAATAAAAAAGCGGACACAGACGCGCGGACGGGTGACCCAAACAGACACAAAACGGATAAAATCGATGTCCGTTTAGGTCATCCCGTTGGAGTTGCTCTTACAGAGGAGAACACAACGTCCCATAGCTGTGCACGTAGCAACTACCCTCTGGAACTTTTCTGCACGGCAACAAACTGGAAACAGACACAGATATCTTTCAGACTTAATAGCGCGTGAAGAACTTGAGAAAAATGGAGCTTCTAGTCCCACACAGAAAAATACTAAACTAACAGTAATAATATTACCACAACCTGCAACAGTTCGTTGGCGCGTACACATCAATCAATTTTAAGAAGATATGGTCTGCCAAAGTGGAGCCTAAGGCCCCATTCGGCGTCGCTCCGCTCCACGGCTCCGCTCTGAAAGCGGATGGAGCTGTAGTGCAAAATCTGGAGCCAGCAAACAGCCGCTCCGTAGATCCTAAGAGCGGTGGACTCCTGAACGAGGCCTAAGTGCAGATTTTTTATGTGGTTATGGCTGAACGAGAAGATCCTGACAAACGACAACCTGCAGAAGCGCAGACTGCCAAACAATGGCGCCTGCAACCTTTGCGACCAGGCGATCGAGTCACCCGCCCACCTCCTTCTGCACTACACCTTTGCGCGAGAGGTTTGGTTCCTAATCGCAGATTGGCTTGCCTAGCCAACGCTCATATTGCCTGTAGACTACAGTGCCTCTCTATCGACATGGTGGCAAGGCACGGCATGCGGCCTGCCTCCTCACCATCTCGCTGTGGCAATCTACGGTTGCTGGAACATACGGAAGGAGCGGAACCAAAGGGTCTTCGACAACTCAATCTGTAATGTAGACCAAGTGTTCTGCTTTCTCAAGCAGAAAGTGGCTATTGCCAACGCTCGCATCACCTGGAGCGTCTTTGGCGAAAACCAACCGGAACCTAAGCCGGATTAGGACTTTTACTTTATGATGAATTATGTGGCCTGAGGGAGCCCCGATCCCTAACTCTGTAACTGAACCTTATTTGCTCCTCTCTTGAAATGCAATGGCAGTACACCAGCAACTGAATTGGAAACTAGGATGCCAGCCGCGGCAACATGTAGTCAATTGATCATGCGGACCGGTGACTGGTCAACAATCCAGGCGTTTCCTGGGCTCTGTCTGATCATACTGTTCACATATGATGGAGTTTATGTACTTTTTTTTTCTTGTTTCCTACATATGATGGTCATTTTAAAGTATATAATGTCAAACATTTCGGGTTTGACTATCGATGATAAAGAGAAGCATACTTTTATAATGTATAATGATCTTTATAACAAAGCATGACATTGTAGACCGCGCCCATGTTCTAAAGGACTTTTCTTTTGGAGACTGAAGCATTTAGCTGAGAATACGTAGAATGAGCAAGATTAAAGCATTTGGCCTGCATGAACCTATATGAAACGCGAAGACATTTATAAGAACTGGACTCGATGAATTTATATTTGAAACTTAGAAAGAAAGGCACGATTTCAAGTACTATTTTTCTCATAAAAGACGTAATCTATTTTAGTTGTGTATAAATAAAAGTTCAGGCAACAAAAAAAATATAAGCATTTTTTATGTATCAAATTGTCATTTAGGTACAATATGATTCTTGTAGTTCTCGTGCACAAATTAAATTTTTATGAACTTTGTAAAATCATAGTGGGTCATATTCTTGTACACAAATTATATTATGTATCCCCATTGGAATATATTGCTCAAAGGTGTTGCAAGACCCTGGTCCCTACCTCCCATGCCAAAGATGGCGAATGAAGTGATTTGAACATCATAAAATTACAATAAAAATGAAAAGGACAGACTGAAAAAGATAAAAGAAAATAACTTGTGCACTTGATGAAACTCTATAGGGCCAGAGTAGTACAAGTAGACGTTGCCGAAAGGCATCACAAACCGAGACCTTACAAATTGCAACGTCACCTGCCTGCTTATCGATGATCCATTAGCAGGTTATCGTAATCCTATGCAAGTTAACGATTGTCATTAGCATTGTCGGAAAAACTTACTGAAGCGAGACAACATTGTACACACATCTCTCACGAGCGAATCTCGTTTCATCAATTCCATGTGTTTTGCCAATATTCAGGAGGACTTTAGCGGGAAGATTGATGGATGTTCACCTATCTCAACAGCCCGATCAGTTGCGCTGGAAACTAACTAAGAATGGAGAGTTTTCGGTTAAATCCATGTATTTGAATATTATCAACACAAGCTCTATACCTCGATCGAAACATGTTCGGAAAGTCAAAGTGTCTTTAAAAATCAAAGTGTTTATGTAGTTTGTCCATAAACAAGTCATTCTAACTAAGAACAATTTGGCAAAGCGTGATTAGACAGGATCTACAAGATGTAGCTTCTATGATCATGATGAATCCATCAAACACCTCTTTCTTGACTGCCCATTGGCCAAAAAATTGTGACGGTCTGTCCACATAGCATTTAATATTACTCCTCTGAATACTATCAACACGTTCTTTGGGACGTGGTTAGATGAGATAGATTCAGAAACGGCGAGATATATCCGTGTAGGAGTATGTGCTTTATTATGGGCAGTTTGGAACTGCAGGAACGATTTATAATTTTTAACAGAAAAACAAAATATTTATTTCTTGCAGGTTATTTTTCGGGCCACTTCACTGACCCGTATGTGGTTGCTACTCACTCCGACGGATGCTAGAGAGCATTTGGTTACTGGGTCTATCCGGTGGGAGACGGTAGCACGGGCTATTTTCAACCGGTTTGGATGGCGGTCATGTAATAGGATAGGTGTTTAGTTTCCTATTTTCTTTTTTGCCTGCCGGTTGTGGCTATCATGTTCCTTTATGTTTTTGCTCTATGTGAGCTTTTTTTTTCCTTTTGAGACCTGAAGACTTTGTTGAACCTTTTGCTTATTAATAATATGGTTGTATGCATTGTTCTGATGCAAAGGCCGGGGATAACCTCCTTTTTAAAAAAAAATGTTTTGCCAATACCATGAAAGGGTTTTGCAAAACCATTATTCCACCAAACAGCACAACCCTTGATCAAGAGCTCCGTCATAGGATCAACCAGAGTCACTTTGTGAAGTGGGCTTAGCCATGCATATGCATCATCGAAGGCTGCAATTAACCCAGTCTATACCAAGAGCACGATAGTCACCACATCACCATTGTCCGTCACCAAATATCATAGAATTGGGCTGAGCTTTGGGGGAAAAGCGAAGAGCCAACGCCAGAGACCACACGATAAACATGAGGGTACCAATTGCGGTGTCGCCCATTGCCGCTGGCGACCCCTCTCCCCAACCCCCCTATCAACACCGCCGCCGAGGAGCGAGGATCACATCAGGACAGGAAATGGCGTTCCTATGCGACACCTGCAAGAAAGAAATGGCGTCGTTGCTGACCCTGCCGCCAAAACCACACCATCGCCGAGAGGCAGAGCCAGGCGACGGAGGACACTTGTGGGTTTATTCGTGATTTTTGTTTGAACTTCCAAACGAATAGGTACCATATTTGTACGAGCTTCTATAAAGAGTATCGGTGTAACATTATTCCGTCCGTTCATAATTGTAATGCACGTTTGTGTGTGCTAAATAGAGGATCCATACAGGGTGCTGCAGTACTGGTAGTACGTAGTAGAGTACATGTTTGTTCCATGTATATGTACCGTGTCCTACGTGTCCGGCCGGAAAACACGCTTTCACTTTTTTCACCCGGACGCTGTACAGTCCCTACAACACGCCATTAAAGTCGACCGTTCGCTCTCGAGTTTTGAATCATCAACGGGGTACGAGGAAGTGAGGTTTGCCGAAAGAAAGAAAGAACTTTGAGCAAGTCAGGACCGGTGAAACCGTCTCGGTGCCGTCAAAAGCTCGGCGGCAGCGCCAGCCCTCAACTTTGTGGCCACCTCTCTGCTGAACATCGGTAGAGATGCCGTGTTGATTTACTACATACAACCATTGTTGTATTAACATTTTGCCTAATAGTATGGTTAATAGTATAGTCAACTGCTGGTCTTGCCAAGTCATCTATAACCAAATTTATAGCCGACAAGTACAATAGTTACATGTAAATGTGCACTACTTTTTTTATATAGCCAAATCTATAGCCAAATCATCGGGGTAGTATTCTCGCAAGAAAAAAAAACTTCACGGGTTAGTCCAGGCACCAGCAGCCAGCCGCAGAGGCGCGTGCTCCGGCTGTCCGCCACGCCCGGGCGACCGCGGTCGCAGAGCCAGACCGCGCCGCGTCCCCCGCCTCCCGTCCAAAACCACGTGTACGCCGGGCCACCAGGAAGCCGCCGCCGCCGCCGCCACCATCGCAGCAGTGGAAACGCGAGGAGAAAGAAGAAGAAAGAAAGACATCCAGACGGAACGGAAACCCCGACGCGGTCGCCCCGTCCATTCGTCCCGCCCGCCCATTTACCTTTTCCACGGGCGCTAATTTAATCCGTCCGTCCGCGCCCCCCCGTCCCGTCCCCCGCTCCCGTGTCGCTCCCCGCCACCGTCACCGCCACCGGCTCCGCAGCCCCTCGTGCGCGCCGCCGCCCAGCGCCTCGCAGATGACGGCCGCCGCCGTCACGCTCTCCCACCAATGACCCGCGCGCAGCCCGCACCCCAGCTCGCCGCGGCGCTCCTCCTCCCCTTCCTGCTGCTGCTGCTGCTCGCGCCCGCGGAGGTCGCGGCCTCCACGCTCGCCGTCGCGGGGGGCTCCGCCGTCTGCGGCGTCGCCGCCGACAACGGCACCGTCTACTGCGTCGCGCCCGGCGCCGGCTCGTCGGCCTACAACGCCTCCGCCTCGCCCGTCGCGCCGTGGCTCGTCTTCTCGCAGGTCTCGGGCGGCGCGGGCTTCCTCTGCGGCGTTGGCGCGGCCGCGGGTGGTGGCGTCCCCGCGCTCTTCTGCTGGCCGCCGGCGGTCCCGGGGCAGCTCAGGCGGGTGTACAGGGGCCCTGCGCCCCTCTCGGACCTCGCCGTCGGGGCCGAGCACGTCGCCGCGTACGACGGGCAGGCGCGCGGGATCCGATGGTGGAGGAGGGAGTCCGGCCAGTTCCCGGAGCTGGCCCTCGGCAAGTTCGGCTCCCTCGTCTCCGGCGACGGCTTCACCTGCGCGCTCGACACGGGCTCCTCCTCTTCCGCGGTCCGCTGCTGGGGGGCTAGAGGTAGCGCCGTGCAGGCGGCCTTCGCCAACGTCTCTGTGTCGTCCCTCGCCGCGGGGGGCTCCCGCGCGTGCGGCGTCGTGTCGGCCACCGGCGCCGTGCTCTGCTCTGGCTTTGTGGACAAGCTCCCGCAGAACGACCTCTACCCGCACGGGCTCGCCGTCGGCGACTCCCACGCCTGCGGTCTCCGGCGGCCTAACCACACCGCCGTGTGCTGGAACCTCGCGGGGCCGACCCCCACCGTCTACTTCCCGGCCTTCGGGACGGCGTTCGAGTTCCTCGTCGCCGGCGGCAACCTCACGTGCGGCCTCGTCACCGCAAACTTCACCGTGCAGTGCTGGTCGTCGACCTCGCCGGCGGCGGACAACGCCGCGGTGATGGTGCCGTTGCCCGCGATTCTCCCCGGCTCCTGCGTCCTCAACGAGTCCTCGTGCGAATGCGGCGTTTACCCTCGGTCCGGAGAGCTCTGCGCGAGCGCGCGCGCGGGCGGCGGCGTTATCTGCAATAGGCTGTGCGACACCTCGACGCCGCCGCCGGCACCGGCGTCGCCTCCTCAGTCACCAACGACGGCTACAAAGCCATTGTCCAAAGTCTGGATCGCCTTCGCCGTCGTAGGCGCGGTCGGTGTCTTCGCTGGCATCTGCTCCATCATCTACTGCTTCGTCTTCGGCTTCTGCAGCCACAAGAGGATCCATAACTCCGTCCAGCCCAATCTCGCCACCAACGCCCCTGCCGCGGCGGCGGATAACGTCGGTGGCGTCGGCCTTGGAGTCGGCGCCGGGGCCGTGGCGAGCCCCTACGGCTCGCCGAACGGGTCACGGGCGCGTGGCCTCTTCCGGCGGCAGCTCTCCCGCGCCATGACGCGGCAGCGCAGCGGGCCGTCGTCCTTCAACTTCAAGGAGCACACCGAGGAGTACACGTTCGCGCAGCTGGCGACGGCGACGAACGGCTTCGAGCCGGAGGCCAAGATCGGCGCGGGGAGCTTCGGCACGGTGTACCGCGGCAAGCTCCCCGACGGCCGCGAGGTCGCCATCAAGCGCGGCGAGGCGTCGGGGCCAATGGCGCGCAAGTTCCAGGAGAAGGAGAGCGCGTTCCGGTCGGAGCTGGCCTTCCTCTCCCGGCTCCACCACAAGCACCTCGTCGGCCTCGTCGGCTACTGCGAGGAGAACGACGAGCGGCTGCTGGTGTACGAGTACATGAAGAACGGCGCGCTCTACGACCACCTCCACCCCAAGGGCGGCGGCGCGGACGCCGACGCGGCGTCGCCGGTGGTGTCGTCGTGGAAGCTGCGCATCAAGATCCTGCTGGACGCGTCGCGGGGCATCGAGTACCTGCACTCGTACGCCGTGCCGCCCATCATCCACCGCGACATCAAGTCGTCCAACATCCTGCTGGACGGCGGGTGGGTGGCGCGCGTGTCGGACTTCGGGCTGTCGCTGATGGGGCCGCCGGAGACGGAGGAGGCGGGCGGCGCGCAGGCGCAACCGCAGCACCTGTCCATGAAGGCCGCCGGCACGGTGGGGTACATGGACCCGGAGTACTACGGCCTGCACCACCTCACCGTGAAGAGCGACGTGTACGGCTTCGGCGTGGTGATGCTGGAGACGCTGACGGGGAAGCGCGCCATCTTCAAGGAGGCCGAGGGCGGGAGCCCGGTGAGCGTGGTGGACTACGCGCAGCCGAGCATCGTGGCCGGGGAGCTCGGCAAGGTGCTGGACGGGCGCGCGCCGGAGCCGTCGCCGCACGAGGCCGAGGCCGTGGAGCTGGTGGCGTACACGGCCGTGCACTGCGTGCGGCTCGAGGGCAAGGACCGGCCGGCGATGGCCGACATCGTGGCCAACCTGGAGACGGCGTTCGCGCTCTGCGAGGGCAGCGCGGGCGGCAGCCGCGGCGCCGGCGGCACCACCACGGGCGGCGGCTTCGGCAACAGCTCGTCCAGCGCCAGCCTCTCCATGACGTCCATGGAGCTGTCCGGAAGGCTCGCGGAGTAGCCACATTCGTTCCAGGAGTTTCAAATTGTGATTAGCCCGGGAAGGAAGGAGGCGAGGTCCTTGGATCGTGATCCGTTTGTTAGTTCATTGATTTTTGATTTGAGGCTAGATTTTGGAGCCGGAGAGGTCTCTCTGTGTGCGTGTGATCTGTGATGTGATCATCTCACTCGTCTCACGCATTTTGTTCTTGGTGGATGTACATGATCGTATTGAACTGATCTCTTCTGTCTCAACAATGCTCTCTGCGTTCGAGCCTTTGCGGCATCATTCCCAGCATGATAATTTCTCCCGATTACCCTACGAATCATTGCGTTCCAAGCCACTTTTGTGGGATTCCAGCAGAATCATTGCGTCCCAAGCAGCTTTTTCGGCCATTCAGGAGGGAAGAATCAATCTCGATCATCATCGTCGAGCATCTTTGGAGTTTGAACAGATCAAAGCGCTACCATCTCCCGCGCCGTTCTCTCTTCTTCGCTTCCGGTCTCCGGTCTACTAAAGCGTGGAGCGGTCAAATTTCTTTATTCCAAGTTCCAACCCAAACGCAGACGCAGACGCATCGCTGGGCGGTCAATCGGGGGTTCGCTCGCTGTCGCTGGGAAGTGGTTCCGGGCTGCTTCCTGCCGGCGAGCAATCGCTCGGTGTGATTTTGGGTCTGCCGTGACGAGCACGTACGGCGCGGTCGTTTTCTCCGGGCACTCCGCGTCATCTTTGGCCGCCGGTAGTCTCGTGGTGTGCAGTTTCGGCAACCAGGATGACAAAAGGATTGGTCAGGACGAAGCGGACGCCGGTGTCAATTTCAACGCCGATCTCTACACAAACTACTACTGTAGTAGGTCTTTATTAGCCCCTCACCATCGCAAAAATGACAGGTTTTTAGTTCCCACCCGAAGGGGGTTGATTTATGATGTGGCTGCGGTTTTAATGGCGGTCCGGCGAACTCAAAAAGTACAATGCTCAAAACGAATCAACGAAAAAGATGATGAAATGGAAAAAAAAACTGGAATTTTATGAAATCATGACTTTTGAAAACAAACAATATGAAGGTAGATCAATAAAAGTCATATAGTATTAGTTTTTGAAATTGAATAATCTAGGAAAATGAAAATGAATTTTTGAAATGCTGTACAACAATTTTAGTTATTCTTTGGAATTCTATACTTTTGTCAAAACTTATATTTTTATGTTCTCTTTTTTCGTTTTATGAAGTAAAGAATCTTATTTATTACTGTATATGTATTACTCCCTCCGTTCCTAAATATTTGCCTTTTTAGAGATTTCAAATGGACTACCACATACGGATGTATATAGACATATTTTAGAGTGTAGATTCACTCATTTTGCTCCGTATGTAGTCACTTATTTGAATATCTAGAAAGACAAATATTTAGGAACGGAGGGAGTATAATTTTTAGGTTCTTCAAAATCATTTTATTCCTGCATTTTCTTCTTTTGATGATCCGGTTGTTCTTTTTTGTCATGATTGGGTTGCCATACCTTCAAAACCACCACCACATCCTCAGGCAAAATGTTTTGAGTAGTGTGAGGGACCAAGTCCACTTGCTATTTAAAGTTAATGGTAAAAATTAAAATTGGCAATTACTTGAGAGACCAAATAAAAGTATGATACAAGAAATAGAATTGGTAAATTGTTGACAGACCAAATAAAACTGATCACACGTATTGCTTTTTTCTTCTATTGACAACACACACGATATTTCCCTACCAAAGAAACCATCACACGTATATCATTTCTGTGAGACAACCTATCCCTCACAAGCTAGCCTAAAAAAATCCATGTCTTGTCTATGGCGACAAATGCGGTAAAGATTTTGGATAGGTGTGGAAGGCCATATGAGGTCTCGGATATGGCTCTTATTTTAATGGCAGTCCAGCGAACTAAAAAATGGAATTGCATAAAATGTTCAAAATGAAGTAGCAAAGAACTCAATAAAAGAAAAAAACTGAAATTTTATTTGAAAATCATGGACTTTTGATAAGAAATAACATGAAGGTGCATCAATGGAAAATACTACAATTGTTTGAAATTGAAGAATTTAGGAAAATGGGAAATAAACGTTTCGAATGCCTTTGAAAAAAATTAGTTACTTTTCATAATTCTCCTTTTGGTTAGAATAATTTTTTAATCTTCTATTTTTTCATGTCATAAAGTAAACAACTATATTTAATATCATACTAGACTTTTTGTCCATCTAGGTTCTTCAAAACTGTTTTATTCCTCCATTTTCTTACTTCGATGATTTGATTGTTCTTTTTGTCTATGGGGACAAAATCTATCTGCTATTGAAAGTTAATTTTAAAAATTAAAATTGGCATATGAAAACAATTTAGAGTCCGAAATAAACTTTATCACACATATACCCTTTTCTTCTATTGACAACACACTTTTTTCCTTACCAACAAAACCATTGCAAATATATCATGTTATTCCTTTTTAAATAGTCTATCTCTCACCGGCTTAAAAAAACTCATGTCTTGTCTATGTCGACAAATGCAGTATGGGTTTGGGATAGGTGTGGATGGGCAGATGAGGTATTGGACATGGCTACCATTTTTATGCAGTCCAGCGAACCAAAAAAATGAAATTTTATAAAATGTTCAAAATGATGTAGCGAAATGTTATTTGAAAGTCAGGGACTTCTGAAAAAATTAACATGAAGGCGCATTACTGGAAAATCCTATAATTAATTGAAATTGAAGAATTTAGGAAAATGGAAAAGAAACTTTTGATGGCTAGAATACTCTACTTTTTATCATTTATTCATCCATTTTGTAATTAAACAATTCTAGTTAATACTGTATTATACCTTTTAGCCTTCTAGGTTCTTCAAAATTATTTTATTCATGCATTTCTTCTATTGATGATTTGGTTGTTCTTTTTGTCTTGACTGCGTTGCCATACCTGCAAAACCACCATCATCAGGCAAAATGTTTCGAGTAGTGTGAGGGACCAAATCCACATGCTATTAAAAGTTAATGGTCAAAATTTAAATTGGCAAATAGTTGAGAGACCAAGATAAACTTATGACACATATGACTTCTTTCTTGTATTGATAACACACACGCTTTTTTCCTACCAACGAAACCATTGCACATATGTCGTTTTATTTGTTTATTTAAAACAACCTATGTCTTGTCTCACTGGTCAAAACTCGTGTCTTGTCTATGGCGAAAAAAAATGCGATACGGGTTCTGGATAGACACGGAAGGCCAGATGAGGATTTGCAGCTCTAGGGATAATCCGATCCCTTTTTCTAGCAAATTCATATTTTGAGTTTAAAATGTTGAGGACATCCAGAAGGAAAAAAAAACTGGTGTATAGAAAGTAGAGTGAGTCTTGTATCATCATGTTGTTGTGAACTTTTTTTGCTGTTTTGTATTCCAGGAACATTTTTTTAGAAGCCATAATAGCATATTTAGGTTGTGGAAAATGTCTCTGTTTTTTTACACCGCAAATCGGATGAAATTTTGTTAGGTAAGTACTCCCTCTACTTACGAATATAACATGTTCTAACTTTTTTTGAATAGGATGTATAATATTCAAATCATCTTACCTCCTAATTATTTTTTGGGAAAGAGATGTGACCTCGGGACTCATTATTTGTTTTCGGTGGGGTACCCCCAACTTCAGCTGATGATAGAACAGGTGCATGGTAGGCCTTTTCACGACACGGTGGCTCAGTCACGAGAGCCTACACACTGACACATCGAATTCCCATACGCATTATTGTGCCCTTTCGAAGTGGCCTATTGAACAGTGTCACACAAGTTGATGCCAGCAACATGGCTTGAGACGTCTCAACAATACATTTTGTCTATCTATATGGAGATGGGCGTTCGGGTAGTTGGTGAAACGAATCCCTCGCCGTGTCGCGCTCCCAAGGGCAGCTTCCCCTTCTCCAGTCGTGCCATGCTCCCCATGCTTAACGATCCGGCCATGGAGATGGAGACCGTTCATGCATGTGAAGTGTTGGACAAATACTACCTATCTTTGTCAATGGAGCAAGTAGGAAAACTATAGAAGATTGTGCCAACTGATTTTTCAGTCCCTCCGTAGTGCTTTCGTATTTGGAGTCACGGAAAACTTAACATAGACAATGAGCTACTGTCACTAAAGAAAAGAGCAGACAAAGTCAATGATGGACTTGATTAATCTAGGATTTTTGCTACTCATGGAATGTAGTTCTTCTAAAGTAGTCACTTCTGTTCACTCTCCTCTCCTCCTCTTTGTTCTCCTTTCAGTTATTCTACACGGTGAGACGAGTTAGTGATGTCACTCACATCGCTGTGGATGCACCTCAAGACATAGATTTAAGTTTGATTTTTTTATGCATGCATTTGGGGTTTGAACGTTGAAGTATAATGTCCAGCCTTCTCCTACAGTTTGGACTTTTGGATGAATTGGATAGAGCAGTGGTGGAGCCAGGCTTACCGGTATGAGTGTACATAGTTCAAGATTTTACTATTTCATAGCTATTATATATATATATATATATATATATATATATATATATATATATATATATATATATATATATATGCATATTTTATCTACCTAATTTATGCTTCTTTATCGGAATTAACGGGTGTACATATGTACACCCATTTCCCCTTGTGGCCCCATCGATGAGCCGGAGCACGAATTCAATACAATATCATCGTCAAGAAGTCTCAAGTTCAAAAACCTACCGAAGTAGTATTAAAAAAAATATTGTGACCTATATCGTCGCCACGCCTAAGGACTAAGAAAATCTAGACATGAAGGGGAGTGTTGAAATATAATGTTCAATCCTCTGGAAACTCGTGTTGGCACGCACCTGCCCAGGCGTGTTGGTCGCCCGATGGCCTCACGATCCGTCAAGTCATTGGATTCTACACGAGAGCACAACAAGTTTTAAAACTTAGTTGCTGAAACTTGCGTTTTTGTCGGTCTTTGTCAGTCGTAGGTTCTGAAACCTACGATATTGTTGGTTGTTCGTACCAAGTTGCAGAAGTTGAAACTGAATGAAGTTCAAAAAACTTGTCAAAACATACTGAAAATGAATCTCATTTCAAAGCCCACATCGATCACTAGAAACCCACATATGCGGACGAAACTTAATTTAGACTTTTAGTTCAAAAGATAGGAAAGATTGAAAATCAAAAGCCAAAAGAAAAGAAGGGTTGCGTGGCACCGCACCTGCGTGCTACAAATCCTCTCCCTTCAACCTCCTCTCACAGTTCGAACTTTTGGATGAATTGGGCTGGATGGATCAATATGGTATCGAAGTCAGGATATCATAAGTTCAAGACCCGGTCAACGCAATATTATTTCTTTCTGCGGCCTACATCAATCACGTGTCTTTCTCCATCAGTTCAAATTGCTAGGTGAACCAGTTAGGTGCATACAACTTATAACTAAAAGGTTTCAGGGTTCAAAAACGTAGTAAATGCAATAAATAACTACAGTCTGCCCCCACTTCCGCTGACCATGTCATAACTCCAAAGGAACATAGACGGGAGGGGAAGTGTTGGAGTATAATATTTTGCCTCTCCCATAGTTTGTACTTTTGGATGAATTGGCTAGAGCAGGAATTCAACACTCACCATGGAGAAACTTCTCCCACCGTGGGAATATAAGTGGGACACGGATTTTTAGGTCTTTGATTTGATTGCTGAAAATTTTGTTATATGTTATAAAAAATTATGTTCGTCTTCTCGAATTTAGTTTTTGAACATATATTTTTGTGGCATATTATGTGTGTTTCACTAGCTAAATTGATGACCTAAGTTTCCATGGTAGACTTATATCCCAAAACAAGAGCGGAGAAAGTCATCGAGAGACTTAATTAATCTAGTTTTTTTGTTTAAACTAAAATTCCAAAATGCTTTGCCCCGACGATCACCCAATTGACTGCCTCATTCTTTTTCTTGCAGAGGATACATGTAAGTATAGTGAACATGCCATGAAAAACCTTCACATTTCTTTCATTCCATATGATCCACATGACGATGCCCATAGTTTCTTTTTTGATGATTCACATTTGTCATTTGCTTTCCCACCATTCCTTAACCGAGTTATCCTCCACCCAAGCGGCTATGTCCGGTTAATGCAGTCAAAGCCAATCCTTGATCAAACCTCATATCCGGATTGTGATTCAACATTGGAACACAAGGTGTGCCTCTATCTTCAACGCCCACATGCCTAGCGGGTACAATGTCGGAGTTGGCCACCCTCTTCTCTGTAACTAATCTGTCATCCAAATTCTATTTTCCATAATGAACCATCCAAAAGAATATTGCATTGTGCTTATTTCCAAGTTTTTCATATAGTGTGATGCATCGTGGAGGAAGTTTTACTCTCCAGCTGAGGTTAATTTCCAAGTTATTCATATAGTGTGATGCATCGTGGAGGAAGTTTTACTCTCCAGCTGAGGTTAATTTCCAAGTTATCTTGTTCACCTCATTATCATTGAGCTTCTATCTCTAATGGTTTCGTCCATAGGGTGGCAATTGATCAACCTATATGCTCTTGGTTAATACTTGCTTGATAGACTACTTGCGGCGGGAGGCCATGAAAAATGAGGAGTGCAAGATTCTTAGGCCGCTCCCTGGAGAGCCAAGCCGAATACCAAAAGGGTGCCTTGCATCCATCACCTATAAATATCTCGTGGAGGCATAGAAATGAACCAATATCGGCGTCATTGTATGGGTTGTCCATTCCCACCCATAATTTCACCGGATCCATCCATTCAGACCAATGCCACCAAATTTTGTTACTCGTGGAATGTAGCTCTTCAAAACTTCAAAAATAGTTACTTTTGTTCATTCTCATCTCCTTCTGTTTGTTGCAGCTCAACAGTTATCCTATATGGTGAGACGTGTTAGTGATGTCACTGACATGTTTCCCCTGCAAAAAAAAAAGATGTCACTGACATGTTTATCATTGCTCTTAGGGAATTATGTAGTAGACATTAGTTTGATTTTGTTGATACACGCATCTCAAGAATTGATGCATTCAACAAGCAATCATGCTCGTGTACACGGAAAGCCGCCATGATTAAGAAAAGAAAAGCCACCTCACAATTAAAAATACCCCACAGAAAAAAGAAACTTTCATTTCAAACGACACTTGCTAATCAAACACGTACAAATCTAAAACTTTTCTCGTCGACCTTTCTCTATTGTTTTCGAGCGATGGATGCACGCGGCGATACATATGATTAGTCAACAAAGGAGTGATCGGTAGTGCGATGGTCCGAGTAATCCAGCTTAGGTTTTCCCTATCACCAACCTCTTGCGTCCTTGTCCAGGCCCTTCTGGGCGGCAGCGGCTTTTGTTTATTCTCGAGGTGCGTGTGAGAACACGAGACCTGCATATATATTGACACCATTGTTGGGTACAGCCAGCACAATAATCTGCCTTTGATCTCCTTGTGATGCTCTTTTCACAAAGCACATTTGGTAAGTAGGCCAGCGTGTGTGTGCATGTAGTGCGGCCGACTCGAGGCGGCCAAAAGCTTTCGGCCGAAAGCGTTGCGGTCAAGAAAGGGAGGCCAACGAGAGATCCAGGCATTTTTCTGATTGCGGACAGGATTGGGTTGTTGAGATTAGCAACTTTGCAGTGGAGGACGTGTGGGCATATGTGTACGCGATTAGTGTCTAGACCTTTTTAATTAAGCACTCCTTCCGTTTTTATTTACTCTAGATATTAGGTTTGACTAAAGTCAAACTTTATAAAGTTTGATCAAGTTTATAGAAAAAACATAAACATTTATCATAACAAATCTATATGATGTGAAAATACATTCAATAATAAATCTGATGGTATTGATTTGTTATAGTACTCCATCCTTCCCAAAATATAAGGCACGGTTGACCTTTTACGGTCTTTGATGCACGACTTTAATCACTAGTATATATCAAAGTATATGGATTGAACATGTATAAATGACATTGTCATATTTATCTCGCAAAACAATTTTATTTCATATGTATGCATACTAATTTTATAGACATACAATACATGAAAATCGTAGTCAAAGAAGTTATGCAACGAAGACCAAAAGAGTCAAACCACGCCTTATATTTTGAGAAGGAGGGAGTATATGTTAATATGTTCTTTTTACAAAAAAATTCAAAATTTACAAAGCTTGACTTTGACCAAAGCTAATATGCGGACTAACTAACTAAAAATGGAGGGAGTACCAAGGTGTGTTCTTCTATGTTCTTATTATGCTTTTAATTTTCTTCAATCTATGAGAACATTGGTTTTACGTCGGAAACAAAAAAACCATGCATGCATTGCTCTAGAATAATATGAGTGTTTTCTCTTGGTAAGTTAATTTGTTCGGCACTGTCAATAAAAAATATATGACTATGTGCATCACCCGATGGAGAGATTGAGGGTCATCTCTTCTTTTTAAGAAAAAGATGAGTGATTTTCGGTGGAGAAGCACCCACATTTGCATTTCATTTGATGAATGCGCTTGTTTCCGCGCCACCTTAGACCAACTTTAACAAAGTGGGCATATGACCCCGATCCCTATAATAACTACCAATATGTCTAATTTGGCTTGAAATTGCACTCTAGCTGTCGTTATATGCCTCCCAGTTGCCAAAACTTATGTAGCAACCCCTATATTTGGAGGCTGTGGAGGGCCAGTGTGAAGCTCGGTCCTAACCAGACGGCCACCAGCATAGGAGGAAAGTTTCAGCTTCTTCCTCCTCACGTCGCGGGTGGGATTTGAAGCAGCTCGACCTCCCATGCACCACCGATGACGTGCAATCGACCATTAATGCCATGCTTGCTTCCTCGGATTCTCATGACGGTCTGTCGGATGACTGCCACACGGCATCAACTCATGGCTTGCATGTGAGCAGACCGTGAGGAGTCGTGTAAGCAGCCAGGAAGTGTGTGAGAAAGCCGCCGCAACATTTCTCACTAGGAGACGCGCCATTTGACCGCTCGTCGTCGACCGCCTCCTCAATTGCCATCTTAATGGTACCCATGGCAGGCTATAAAAGGCTGGTACCCTTCCCTCTCACCCTTATCCAATACCTTCTCCGATATTATTGCACAATCCCCTCTCGCCCGCATCCAATCCACTTCTTTGGCTTCATGGTGCAGTGGCAAGAGTTCCCCCATGTCTTTGGTTTTGAACATGACATGGAGGTGAAGTGGGTGGATCCTCTGGTCCCCTTATGGGACCAGATAAACATGGCCCTGGAGGAGGTTACGCAAATGGACACGCAATTGCAGCAGCAGATTTGGGCCCTTGCCCAGCCACCACGAAAGAATGGTCGACCTGGGCCGCCGTAGCTGCATTCTAGCGGTGGCGATGGTCGTGGCCAAAATATTAGCTACTTTTTAGTTCTTGGTTTAACTGTAAATGTAGTCTATCAATATAGAAATCACACTCCGACTCATTTTTCCCCAACAATAGTAGGACAAAATTGAACTAAAGTATGATTTTTGGGAAGAATTATCATAGTCAATGACAAGTGGGATGCACGTGTAAGAGAAATATGAATACTACTTTTTTGGCGAATATGTGTTTGCGTACGGCCACTGCGACCTCCATATTCATATGAAGTGTGCTTCATAGTCCATATGGCGACCACACATATGTGGATTCTCCTAGAGTTACTTTTATCTATGCAAGAAATTCAATCATATTGTTATTTTTTGTTTTGTTTAAGATAGTGTTCACTTTGTG
>NC_041380.1:63900591-63980012 GCF_002162155.2 Triticum dicoccoides | reverse complement strand
GGGTTTCCGGACTAGATTAAATTTTTATACATCTCATGTATATAAGGAAAGAGCATTTAAAAACACGTCCGCTTGTTGTGTAATTGGTGGGGAGGGGGGACCCTTGAACTCTTGAATGGACAGAGATACGTATTTTGCAGTTCTTCATACCGAGTAGATCATGTCTTCTCTTTGATGTAACAACATCACGTCTTACCTCGCCTAATAAACATAATGTCTTAATTTAACTTTTTTCCTTCAAAAAGCGGATAAATTATACTCCCTCCGTCTGAAAAAGCTTGTCTCTCAAATGGATGTATCTAGCACCAAGTTAGTGCTAGGTACATCCATTTGAGAAACAAGTTTGGGACAAGCTTTTCCGGACGGAGGGAGTAGTAATGATTGATCTGCAGAATTTGTTGCAAGTTTTGTATGATGTATGTGAATTGATTAGACAATAGTTATTTGTTTTGTAAAGAAGGAACAAACAATTTTTAGTAGGCAACCCAACTTCAATGATTATTAAATAAGCAAAGTACAATAGGAGGAAGTATTTTCTTTCCTTTCTCGCAAGATGACTAGAGCAAAGCGTTCCTCCATTGGACCTCCGTCGGCAAGCCCAAGGATTTGCCTCCCTCTTTTTGCCGCTTTGGCAGCCGGTGACGGGGAGGGGAATCTTGGTGCCTCGGTGCCGACTAGTAGATATGTTAGGGTTTTAGTCCTTGCAGAGGTGGCACTCGGGAAGATTTAAAAAAATGCGCACAACATTAAAAAGAAGTTCATGAAATATTTCATATGTTCAGATTTTTTAAAAAAGTTTAGGAAATTTGATTTTTTTAATGAAATGATGATGAAAACAAGGAAAAGGCAAAAAAGAAATAAAAATAAAAAATAAGAAATATGAAAGAGATCCAGAGGAAACCCGAGGGGAATTCGAGTGAGGAAACATAGAAAGCGAAAAGGAAAAAAAACCTCAATCAAAACCTTGTAGAAGCTTTGCAAAACTGATCGGAAGAAATGCATAAAGAATTTTAAAATACATAAACATTTTTTGAATCGATGAACTTTTTTTAATTCAGGAATAATTTATGAATTTTTTGAACATTTAAAAAGAATGCATGGATATGTTTTGAGTTAGCAAAAGTTTTTTCAAATTCCGGAACATTTTTTGAAGACATGGACATTTTTGTAAAATCATGAACATTTATTATTTTATGAGCATTTGTTTCTCAAAGTCATGAATATTTTCTGAATATGTGAACCTTTTCTTTAACCTACGATCGTTTTATGATTTGTTGAACAATTTGTAAAATTCTCATTTTTAAAATTTTGGAACTTTTTAAAAATCTTAAATTATTTAAATATTAAAAAAGAAAAAAAGAAACAAAAACTGAATTAAAAAAAACAGGATGCCCCACACATGTGCCGCTTGAAGTGGGCGCGCAGGGAAGGGGTTATGCGTTGGCTCGTTCGCCAGCGTCTACCATGCCAAATAGGGAACGTATCAGGTGCACTGGTGGTGTGCTACCGATGCAGCAGACCTCCTCACACATTTTAAAAGTTTACAGAAAATGTCAAAAGATTGACCATATTCACACAAAATCAATGTTTGTTGTTGCAAAATTTCAAATTAAAATTCAAAACATTGCTGGAGATACAAAAATTGACAAATTTGACATCCGTGTGATAATGAGCCTAATCTAAAGCCCAAATTATATTACATACTATTCAGTGTTAAATTTGTCATTTTTGTATCGTGAGCTATGTTTTCAATTTTTATTTGAATTTTTATGACAGCAAATATTAATGATGTGTGAATGTGCTCAATTAGTTTCATATTGTTTGTAACATTTTAAAATGTGCTACAAAGGTCCGGTGCACCGTAGCTCCCCAAGCACCGGTGCACCAGATATTTCCCCGCCAAATAGGAGGTCCCATACCTTTTTTAGAAACACTCGTAACTTTATCGTACTCATAATAATTACAGGTATGCTGATTTGGACCTAGATTCAAGAATATACAAAGTAACTCCTATAACTAAGAATTACAATGATATCTCTTGAAAACACCCTGTCCGCGGTATCAATCTCTGCTTAAAGAAATACCTCAAAGACTTTGGTAAAGATGCAGCAATTGGACTAGAGCAACGACGTTGTCACTCTTTCATCTGCACGAAATATTACCAATAGTGGTTTTTGAAAGTGATTTGCGTCGCCCATCAAAAAGATGGAAAGTCTTGACCGATGGATGTACTTGCCGGGAAAGATCCCCTAAAAGTGCAGGTCGTCGAATCACAATATCTTCACTATGGTGTCGATGAAAGATTTCACCTCTACAAGGAATCAGACAAACAAAAAAAGCACAGCACAATAAGATAAACTCATCAGATCTGAACAATCATATCTGCGAGGACAGAAAACTCTCTAACCTCATGGCACCGATAAAAGAATAAGAAGAAATTTATTCTCACAAAATTATGATAATCACTAGATGTTGACGAAGAATATAGAGGTCTTGAAGATCCGAGTTCCTCCACCTCTCAGCGCCAAGATGGCAGCCGGAAACGAGGGGATCTAAATTTCTCGGCAGCTGCGACGGCGGCTTGAGGTAACCCTCGTACGTGATAAGTTTTATCCGTACGCGCCCGCAGTCCTAGGAGGTCCCATACCTATGTACCGCTTGCTGCGTCAGGTAACCGAGGAAACGCACATAGGCGTTTGCCTGGGCCTACCCAAGAGGAGCTTTCGGCTGTTTTTTTTTTCCCGCAAGCAACACTATATTGCCCGGTTTTGTGGCTGGTTTTTTTCCGCAAGCAACACTATATTGCCCGGTTTTCCCCATGCGAACGGTTATCTCTGTAGCAACACTGTGGTGACAGTTTTTTTATGTAGCAAAAGTTTAGCGGCCAGTTTTCTCTATAGAAACACTGTAGCTAACTGTTTTTAAAAATTTAAACCAAATTTGGAAATGGGAAATATTTGTTGAAATTCTGTTTTTTGAAGAACATTTTATGAAAAATCCCAAATACTTTTCATAAACATGAATTATTTTAAAATTTGCGAATTATTTCTAAAGTGGAAGAATTTTTTTAGAAAAAATGAACATTTGTTGAATTTAGGAACAAATTTGACAAAAAGATATTTCTTATAAAAAATCACGCATAATATTTGAAATATTTATTAGTTTTAAGTAAAATTTCGTAATAGGAACTTTTTTAAAATTCTTGAATTTGGAAAAACATGAAGATATTCTAAATTTCCCCAAACCTCTTTTTTTAATTTTTCTGAAAACATGTACATTTTTTTATATCCCGAACAAAATTTGGAGAACATGAACATTTTTTCGAAATTCTCAAACATTTATTGAAAATGTGAACATTTTCTTAAATTTCAAACAATATTTGAATTCCAAAAAATACTAAAAATAAACTTGAAAAGGATGAAAGAAATAATAAAATGAAAAAATAAACGGAAAAACTAAAAATAGAAGAAATGAGAAGAAAAAAACACAAAGAGTCAACACACGAACAAAGAAGAGAAGGAAAGATAACCGGGCGAAAAGGACCGGCCTATTACGGGAGAAGGGTAGCGCACGCCTATTTGACGCAAAATGAGTCAAATAGAATTTTCCAAGAGTCAGAGTGACGTCTTTCCGTCTATCGGTTGATATAGACCAAAATTTTAGGTTATCAAGCATTTACAAACGAAAAACATGTACAAAGAAAATTAATGAAAGCCTAAACTACTTTCAATATATCAATGGTGAGATTAGATATATACTGGTCCCCACCCCCTAGAAGTAGAGAGTATCGTAGGAAAGATCAACTCTTACCACACAAAACAAACACAATTCATATTCGTTTTCCTTAGAAAGAAGAGGATACATTATACTCCTGATTGATCTATAGGATTATTTGCAAGCTTTGCATGATGTAGTTTTGTATGGGGAATTGCTTAATTACTTAGTTATTTATTTTACAAAGAAAGAGCAAACACATTGTAGCAGACAATCCAACTTTGGTTGATCAAGTAAGCAAATATATCATCGAACAAACTATCACGAAAATAAGCAACAAAGGCACGCAATCAAAGTAAAAGTTACATCAAGGTGCTTTGAATTCATCGTCTCGAGCTTCACTTTTTGAATATTCCATTGCGAACCAAGTAAACAAATCATTTGCTTCGACACTATACCGCGAGGGAAGAAACTAGGAGAAACAACAAGAGGAAATTCAAAATTAGAGGACCTCTGAACATGCCACACTTGACCACCACAGTCATCGCCACCACTCTCTATACACACTAAAGGCCAGACAACAAACATCACAATTCAAAGACGTCGATTCCGGTGACTAAAATACCGTAACTTTCCAGTACTGATTATATGGGATACAACTGCCATACTAGAACAAGAAAACTACCATGAAACTTTTATTCTGTGCAATGCCGCCGAGGAAAGAAAAGCTACGGTACTTCAGCGCTCATCAGGGATTCCTCGTCTTTCGATGACACAAAAACATCCGAATACGAGAAAACGAGCAATAACATGGACAAAGAAACACTAACAAGCAAAACTCTCTCGGGCACCTAAGGTTTAGCTCTCGATCCTATCCTTTACTCAAAGAAAGAACACAAGTTAACATCAAGTCTCACTTTTATTCAATAGTATAATAGTGTTCCAAACTATAGATTCCGTACAATTGTCACCTACACATACTTGATGTTACAACAAGAATTGTAACATCTCATATGTTGGCTAGACAAAGAAGTCATAAATATTGCATCAAATATTTCACCTCTCATGAGAGTGTTGAATCCTTCAGGTAGCTCCTGCTGAACTTTGGACATACATAGTGGTTATTTGTAGGAAAGCAGGCGCCTCATCTTGCAGGGAACTTGTGAGCTCACTGTGTCACTTATTAGTCTCGCTGTGTCGCTAGCAGAAGGACTTGAGCCTAGCAAGGCCATCTTCGAGAGAAGACGGTCTGATTGCGAACGTGATCCGGACCCAATTCTTGTATCCCACAGCACATCCTGGACAAACCGACTTGTTAATGCTAGAATAAAATGCCAATAGAAGGTAATTCTGATAGTTGAAGAAAGAAAAAAAAAATCATGTACCACAGATATGCAATGAGCTCGAGTTTTATGCTCAAACTGCACCACAGCTATGATTGCTGAAGAAAGAAAGCAAAAAAAAAAAAAAAAATCCTTTACCACAGCTATGCAATGAGTTTTAGGCTCAAACTGTAGTATACCTGGCAAAACAACCACTGACTCCTCTTTTGCCAGCTTGCAGCAGAAGTCCATGTCATCTTTGATGTTCTGAAGGCAGGACAAATCCAATTTCACCTGCAGAAAAAATGCAGTAAAAATTTTCATACACCATCAGCAACAAACCATTCGCATGATGTCTTGGCAACTTGGCCTGAAACACTAACCATTACAAACATGGAGCCCTCCGGTTTGCTTGGGCAAGTGATGCCACTGATGCCCTTGAGCTTCTCCCAGCATATATCTGCGGTTTGCCTGAGAATGTCCACGGTCTTGTCGAAGAATTCTTGCTTTGTGTTCTCCAGCAGTTCTGGGATTGCTCCCTGGGGAACGAAATTGCGTCAAGACCAAAGGACAAAAACGTCATTTTATTTTTCCATTCACTCACGTGTTCAATTCCTGCTTATTTTTATGGTATGGTGGCTTTTATTATGTCTCCAGAATATCAAATGTTATCTCTGAAGAAACTTGTAAGAGTCAGTTACCTGAACAAATGTCGCAGGATCACAGGAGATGTCAAGGTAACTCTTAATGCTTTCCACAAGCTGCACTTAAAAAAACAAGAAGAAAATGACATGACCTCACTTTGTAAGGTTCAGGTTTCACGCAACACAAAAAATTGAAGCAAACGTGCTAGGTTTGAGTTGTTGCATAGAGAAAGGAAGATCAAAGCTGACTGAACTGTGACTTGTGACTTGTGAGTGAGCCTCCACCATTTTTGGACATGTGCGTGCTCCCTCCTTTCAGAATATATGGTATATTTTGACTGAACAAGCCAAAAATTTGACCAACAGTTTGTCCTATCGCATGTCTGTCTGCCATGTGACACTAATTTGATCCTTTCTCCTTTTGTCTTTTTATTAATGGCTGTGGTTTTATATCAGACAAAAATAAAACATCCTAATGCAAGAAGTCGAAGAAAAGAACCTTGGTCCTGCGAAATACGCCATTAGGATCATTGGTGACGATCCATCCAAGCCGCCATCCAGGCACCACCCATCTCTTGGAGATGGATCCCAGGGTGAGCACCGGAGCCACGGAGCCAAACACGCCCATCGGGACGAACCGCTTCTTCCCGAACGTCAGGTGCGCGTACACCTCGTCAGCGATGACGAAGATGCCAAGCTTCCTCGCTGTCTCGGCGACCTGCAACAGTCGGCAAAGCTGAAGATCGTCGGTCGAGGCAGGAAGGATGGTGAGATTGGATGTCATGGCTTGCCTTGGCGAGATGGTCGTAGCTGTAGACGTTGCCGGGGTTGACGAGGACCATGGCGACGGTGTTCCCGTCGGCGAGGGCCTCCACGGCGTCGAGGTCCGCCTCCCAGTCGCTGTCCGGGAGGAGGTCGAAGTAGCGGGCCTCCATGCCGTTGAACGCGGCGCGCGCCTCGTAGAACAGGTATCCGGGTGTTAGACTATGTATAGCTTCTGTACTTATGTACGTATTGTAACACAACCATTATATATAATGAGATAAGCCACCCCTAGAGGGTTGTGCTGGTTCCCAAAACTTATTGTCTTACACCGGGCCGCGGGAGCAGGATGTTGTGTGCGCCGGGACGGCCGGCGAGCACGGAGCAGACGATCTCGATGGCCTGGGAGCAGCCGCTCGTGAGGTAGACGTCGTCGGGGGAGAGCTCGTAGGGGAGGTCGAGGGACAGGTGACGCGCGATGGAGCGCCGCGCCGGCTCCAGGCCGACGCCGGTGGGGTAGGAGTTGTGCTCCCCCGAGTGGAGCGCGGCGGAGACGGCTTCCACGGCCTCCGGCGCGGTGCGGAAGCACGGGAAGGCCGAAGGGTCGCCGTGCCCGAGCGGGATCACCGGGCGGTCGTCGCTCGGGTCCATCCCGGCCTTGATGCTGCCCAGCACGGAGCGCACCGACAGCGCCGACAGGCCGAGGAGGGCCTCGTCCGGCGCGAAGTTCCACGCATCGGGCGCCGGCGTCAGTTGGTTCATGGTGCCGTTGGACATTGTGGAGTGTTGGTTCTGTGGTACGGGACTGGCACATGCCAATGCTGCTGAGAGCAATAAGACTGGTGTATTTTCTGGCAAGCATCAGAATCCCTTGCGTATCTCGATGGCCGTCAAACGCTGTGATAAGAGCATCTAGGCAAATCCGGGTCTCTATATGTCCGTGGATGCGCGCCCACGACAGTGACCGGATGGGCCTTAAATTTTTTATTTTTTTTGCGAGAAACTTTTAATCTATTCATCTTCTATTATGGCAGTACAACGAACACTAGAAATAATAAAAATTACATCCAGATCCATAGACCACCTAGCGACGACTACAATCACTGAAGCGAGCCGAAGGCGCGCCGCCGTCATCACCCCTCCCACGCCGGAGTCGGACACAACTTGTTGTAGTAAACAGTCGGGAAGTCGTCGTGCTAAGGCCCCATAGGACCAGCGCACCAGAACAGCAACCGTCGCTGATGAAGAATAACGTAGATCGAAAGAATCCAACCTGAAGACACACGAACATAAACGAACCACAACCAGATCCAAGCAAATCCACCGAGGATAGATCCGCCGGAGATACACCTCCACACGCCCACCAACAATGCTAGACGCACCACCGGAACGGGGACTAGACGGGGAGACCTTTATTCCATCTACAGGGAGCCGCCGCTGTCTCGTCTTCCTGAGTAGAACATAAACCCTAACAAATCTTGAAAGAACGACTAACAACGGAGCCCTCCCGCCGGCCCTTACCAGGATCCACCGCTCCCCCATGGCCCTAGCTTTTCTTGGAGGAGGAGGCGGCGGCTGGAAAGAGGCCTCAAATTTTTTATTTGCGATAAAAAATCCTATACTCAAAATACTTAATACTCCCTTCATTTCTAAATACAAGTCTTTTTAGAGATTTCAATAAAAGATCATATACAAAGCAAAATGAGTGAATCTACATTTATAATATGTCTATATAGATCTGTATGCAGTTTGTATTGAAATCTCTAAAAAGACTTATATTTAGAAACGAATGAAGTACATGCAAAGACATACATGTCAATCATTTTGAATGTTTTAGTCTGTGTTAGGCCGGCGGAGTTGTTTAAACACCAAATAAATTGTTCGTATTTAAGATTTTCAGTTTAGAAACATCCGTTTGGACCGGCATAGTTGGGTTTTTAGTCCCACCTCGCCACCGGAGGAGCGACATGACGGGCTTAAATAGCCGCGTCGGGTAAAAGCGTTAAGCTACTCTCTCTTGATAGGGGCTATCAATGCTTGCTTTGTAAATGAGCTCATATCCTTCACAAGGCAAGCATTGCTGGCCGCTACTAATAGTGAGAATTTTTTGAAGTATGAGAACTTTTTTCAATCATTTCATCAAGCTCCTAGGAAAAAATCACAAAAAACCTAGTCAAACAATGTGTTAAAAAAATAGACGGCAAGGTGCAGTCTGACACAAGTGAAATCGGGTAGGTCAGAGGGGGATTTGGTTCAATTTTTGTTGGGATCGGGCTGTCAGGTCTGTCATGATGAACGCGCCCAGCTGCGCCCAGACCGCCCTATATCCGCCCCATATTTGGGCTGGATATATGGGGTGCCAGTCAGCCCGGACGTTTGAAGCTAGTTTGAAGAGCCTGTCGGGTCGCTTTTTTTTGACCGGTCAATGACCGGGCCATCCGCCGGAATGCAAAGGCGGCCGATCGTCGATCCATGGCGCTTCTTCTTCTTCTTATCGGCTTCAAATTTGCCGACGAGATGCAACAAGAGGAGGTTCTCGATATCAAAAAGCATCCCCTCTATGTCGGAATCATCCGACTCCGACGACGAGAACGAAGTCCAAACATCCATGTACGAAAATAAAATTTTCACTTCGTCAATAATCGCATGTGGGCTGAATTGAAAATCGGTAGAAAAGCTCCAAATCTTACCTTTGGCCGGATTCAAATCCGACACAAGCAAAGCCGAAGCAGCTGCAACCCCCTTCTACCCCACCGCCAGCCAAAAGCAAAGCCACACCCACCGCAACCCCCTTCTCCTCCACCTCCAGCCAAATTGAACTCCACAGGCACTGCCACCCCTACTTCCCCACGACCCCTATGGCTCGCGCAAACGACTGCTACTCAATCATGGCGGAAGCACACTACTAGGAAAAGGGCTATAGATGAAATGGATACTAATGGCGCACCTGACATGTGGTGCGCCACTACAATATAGCAGTGGCGCACCATGTGCAGGTGCGCCATTAGTGTGGAAGACACTAATGGCGCATCGGATACATGGTGCGCCACTAGTAACATTTTTTTTTTCATTTTTCCAAACATACTAATGACGCATCAAGTAGACAGTGCGCCATTACTAGTTATCTGCGCCACTACTAAGTTTCTTTTAAAAAAATCATTTTTTTTTCAAAACTAGTAATGGCGCACCACTCCCACAGTGCGCCATTACTAACTTTCCCCCCTCTATCCCTTTTCCCCCGAGCGCCGCCTCCTCCCCGGCCGAGCCCAATCCCAATCCCCCGAGTCCTCGACCTGCTGCTTCGTCGCCGCCCCAACCCACTGCGCCGCCACTGCTGCCCTGCCCCCCATCGCCGTCTTCGAGGAAGGGCTCGAGGAAGCAAGAGACTGAGTAAGAAGGCGCCGCCGCCTCCTCGACGCGCCTCCTCCTCCTCGACGCGCCGCCGCCCGCCGCCTCCTCGACGCCGGCGCCCTCCTACGGCAGCCTGCCGTTATCCCACAGGTGATTCCTCACCTCTCCCCCTTCCCCTCCTTCCCCCTAGGCTACCTCCCGCGAGTACTACAGCCCTCTTCCCCCGTGTTCTAGGGTTAGCAAAAGTCAGCAAATTGATTTCAGTGTGGATTTGTGGTCTGTATCGGTGGGGTTGTGCTTCTTCATGTTGATTATTGTGACAATTCTTTCTAAAATTGTGATCTAGTTAAGTGGAGTGCAGGTAGTGTTTTAGCCAAACCTCCCCCCTCTGAACTCATCTATTTAGTCATATATATGAAGCAACCAAATCTCTTTGGATGTGTGTGTGTGTGTGCTGGTTTGCCTTTTTTTTGCTTAGTTAATGTGTCTTTCAGTTAGGAGCTACTGTTAAAAACTTGAGCTACTGTCAAAAAATTCAGTTATGGCATCTAGAATTATGTCAGTTTTGTTTTGTAACTAGAAGACCAAAGTGTTAGGAATTCTGTCCAAACTGTAGTTTTCAGTATTCTGTCCAAACTGAAAACTGTTAAAAAGACCATGTGTTTTTTGGTCAAAATCTGCATGTAAAACTGAAATAATCAGTCATAAAGAATATCCTCAAGACCATGTGTTTCTTGGATTTCTTGATTGTATTTTGTGCTTGCAGGAGTAAATTTCTTGCAGTAATTTTGTGCTTGCAATGTTTGAGTTCTTAAGCCTTTTTACTGAAAATCAAACAGAAATGTTTTCTTAACTCAGAAGCCTGTTACTGCACCTGTACTGCACATTATAAAGTCTCCTAGTACTTAACCCACCCAAGCTACGAGGCAAAAATTTCAGTTAACTGTTATGGACAATTGTCAATTTTCTGTAATGATGATGGAACATTATAAAGCATTGTACTCCAGTGTATATGAAGGATACAAAAAATTTAGCAATTTTTCTGATTTTATAAAGTTGTTCTTATATGGGTGAAACTTCACTTGTTTTTAGGCTAGTGCAGGGTGTTGCTTTATTCTGTCATCATTTGTAACTATGTCACAAATAAATTGTTCCTTCTTCTATATTTGACAAGTAATAACTTGCAAAGATGATGATCATCTTTTACAGAAAACAATTTCTGTAAACACGTCAGTAACTTTGCTAGTTTGCTGGGTTTTGTCTCCGACCATTGTGTCGTGATGAATTTGCAGGTACTCCGAGAGGCCCTTGAGTTTGCCGGAATGTCGATTAACTTCCGTTCCGGCAAATTCGGGTACTCCATATGTCCTATTTTCAGCAAAGTTCATGCTGAAATTTTTCATAAATTTTAGCATGACTTTGCTAAAAATAGGACATATGGGGTACTTGCGACTAATGCATGGGCCGGGGTATCTTAGTACTTAGTTAAGTAGGATCAACTGCCCCGCCATTCTTGCTGCATTAAACCATAGGTGGCAATAGAGTCAAGTGATTAGGCCCAACTTAGAATTCTCCCTAGCATCGATAAACCCTAGATGATAAACCCAACATAGGTGGCAATAGATCCAAGTGATTACTGCCAAGTGATTAGGCCCAACCTAGGGTGCCTCGGCATCAATAAACCCTGAATGATGAAAACTTAACTTACCATTTAGGGTGCCTCGGCGTCGACAAACCCTAAATGATGAAACCTTGGCTTCTATAGAATGGTGATATAGAAGTGTGATATCAACTCATAGTTATTACTAATGTCAGCTGCTCGTCATCGATAAACCCTAATCTGGAAGAGGAACCACTCATCCTATGTAGTTTTGAATTATGAACGTAGGAAATGTCGTCATCGGACGACGAAAGTCTCCCGGGGGAGTGCGACTGGTGCCACGACGATCGAGGTCTGTGCGACAGGCCTCACCTGGACGATGATCGGCGCTTCAGCATTAAGCTTGAGGAGACCTTCGAAGTTGAAACGATACGCAACGACAACAATTGTTTTTTTCATAATTAAGCATGACTTCAACTATTTCAACGTGTAATTTTCATCTTTTACAATTCGAGTATAGCTTATCCCATGCCATGCAAGACGCTATGTCTTGGAGAGGATGGATTTTGAAGACCATGAAATTTCTGAAACAAAAAAAATTCACATAAGGACTCATCACGATGTGGACTTTGAAGTAAATCTGCATAATTCTGAGAGCGTAACCCATTTTGGTTGCAAAAATTGGGAAGCTTTTTGCAAGATGTATGGTTCTGATGAGGGTATGCTTATCACCATGGATCTTGGTAATCCTGACATCGACCAAGAATCTGCTGTTGCTGTGTGGTGCTGTCTATATTCTGTCCAATAATATATTTTGTAACCTGTGCAAAAATCAGAAAAATAAAAAAAATAAAACCTAATATTCATACTAATGGCGCATCACCCCACAGTGCGCCATTAGTATGCCAAAGCACATGGGTAAATATGGCCCCTGGGAGGCATACTAATGGCGCATGTTGGTCTATACTAATGACACACGGCATGCGCCATTAGTATACCAGATACTAATGGTGCACCAGTGGTGCGCCATTAGTATATAATACTAGTGGCGTGGTACTAGTGGCACACTAGTAGTGCGCCATTAGTAGGCAAGACTGATGCGCCACTAGTAGGCCTTTTCCTAGTAGTGGCAGCCGGATCCGCGTGGAACACGACATTCCATGAAGCTACCGACCAAATCCATGGCGACAGCGGCAAAACGAGAGAGTCGCGTGAGGGATAGAGGGAACCGTAAGGCCCTGTTCGTTTAATCCCCTCGCCACATGGATTGAAGGGGATTGGGGAGTTTTGAGGGGTTTTTTGACTTGCAAGGGATTTAATCCCCTTCAATCCCTTTCAAACCTCTCCAAACCTCGCCAAACCGAACAATGCCTAAAGGAGAAGGAAAAACCGGGAGATTCAAGGGCTATAGGCCGATTTTTAGAGCTAGCCGTAAAAAAAAGTGCGAGATGGCTTGATATGCGGTACTTTCGTCCTGGTACGGTTATTTTATGGCTAGATGGATATTGCGGATCTACTTGAGTTGCTCTTAGAGAAGCAAACGGATACTTTTACTCCGCTAAGGGCCCGCTTGGTTTACGTGTTTTGGGGCCCCAAAACACGTGTAAAATATACCGTTGTGAGAAAAATACGGATGGGCCTCGCATATGTGCTTAGTATGTCGTTTTTGGGCTGTAATTTTTACACTGTTTTTTTCGTATACACCCGTAAGGCCCCGTTTGGTTCATCGTTTTGGGGCCCAAAACACGTCTAAAATATACCGCTGTGAGAAAAATACAGATGGGCTACGCATAGGTGCTTGGTATGTCGTTCTTTGGCTTATTTTTTACTCCCTCCGTTATAAAATAGATGACTCAACTATATACTAAGTTAGTATAAAGTTGAGTCATCTAGTTTGGAACTGTAAGGACATATTTATCCCTAAGTGTTTTGGTGATTGATGACAACGCATTTGCGGACTAATCGTGTGCCATGAGTTTTCCAGACACTTCTTTGCTAGACACAAGACGATTAGGTGCCCCTCGAAGACTGACGAAGACGGCGTTTTTTTTACGTTTCTTTTTGGTGGATTTGAGTCATAGGAAAGCCATACTATTAAGAGGGGATCCGCGCTAGAAAGGTTTGGGTGGAATCATCACGTACACGTCTCCTTTTATCCCCTCCTTCCTTGGAGCTTCCTCCGTTTTTCCTGCCTCCTTTGACTGGCTACCGTTGTGGTTGCGGTAGTACTGCTCCTGGATCAACGGTAGTACCGTAGGCATCCACGGTAGTACCGCGCCGTGGCGCGGTAGTACCGCTGGTGCTCACGGTAGTACCGCTCCCCTGGAGCCACACTACTGCTGCCCACCAGGCTAGTGCCGCCCCCTTGCGGTAGTAGGAGCGGATGTAATTTTTTACATCCGCACCTGCCGCGGTAGTACCGCTTTCGACGTGCGGTAGTACCGCGCTATACGGTCTGGCAGTAGTACCGCCCCTCGGCAGTACTACTGTGTCGGGTTTTTGCTACTTCCATTTATTTGCGGAAGTAGGCACGGAAGTTCCCCTTCCCCCTGGCTGGGACTTTTGCCTTGCGGTAGTACCGCATGGGGGGCGCGGTAGTACCGCGCGTGCGGAAGTACCTGTTGGAAATATGCCCTAGAGGCAATAATAAATAAGTTATTATTATATTTCTTTGTTCATGATAATAGTCTTTTATTCATGCTATAACTGTATTATCCAGAAATTGTAATACACGTGTGAATACATAGACCACAATATGTCCCTAGTGAGCCTCTAGTTGACTAGCTCGTTGTGATCAACAGATAGTCATGGTTTCCTGGCTATGGACATTGGATGTCGTTGATAACGGGATCACATCATTAGGAGAATGATGTGATGGACAAGACCCAATCCTAAGCATAGCACAAAGATCGTGTAGTTCGTTTGCTAGAGCTTTGCCAATGTCAAGTATCTCTTCCTTTGACCATGAGATCGTGTAACTCCTGGATACCGTAGGAGTGCTTTGGGTGTATCAAACGTCACAATGTAACTGGGTGACTATAAAGGTGCACTACAGGTATCTCCGAAAGTATCTATTGTTTTATGCGGATCGAGACTGGGATTTGTCACTCCGTGTAAACGGAGAGGTATCTCTGGGCCCACTCGGTAGGACATCATCATATGCGCAATGTGACCAAGGAGTTGATCACGGGATGATGTGTTACGGAACGAGTAAAGTGACTTGCCGGTAACGAGATTGAACAAGGTATCGGTATACCGACGATCAAATCTCGGGCAAGTAAAATACCGCTAGACAAAGGGAATTGTATACGGGATCGATTGAGTCCTTGACATCGTGGTTCATCCGATGAGATCATCGTGGAACATGTGGGAGCCAACATGGGTATCCAGATCCCGCTGTTGGTTATTGACCGGAGAACGTCTCGGTCATGCCTGCATGTCTCCCGAACCCGTAGGGTCTACACACTTAAAGTTCGATGACGCTAGGGTTATAAAGGAAGCTTGTATGTGGTTACCGAATGTTGTTCGGAGTCCCGGATGAGATCCCGGACGTCACGAGGAGTTCCGGAATGGTCCGGAGGTAAAGAATTATATATAGGAAGTCCTGTTTCGGCCATCGGGACAAGTTTCGGGGTCATCGGTATTGTACCGGGACCACCGGAAGGGTCCCGGGGGCCCACCGGGTGGGGCCACCTGCCCCGGGGGCCACATGGGCTGTAGGGGGTGCGCCTTGGCCTACATGGGCCAAGGGCACCAGCCCCTAGAGGCCCATGCGCCAAGATATAGGAAAAAGGGGAGAGTCCTAAAGGGGGAAGGCACCTCCGAGGTGCCTTGGGGAGGATGGACTCCTCCCCCCTTCTTAGCCGCACCCCTTCCTTGGAGGAGGGGGCAAGGCTGCGCCTCCCCCCTCTCCCCTGCCCCTATATATAGTGGAGGGGAGGGAGGGCATCCACACCTGAGCCCTTGGCGCCTCCCTCCCTCCCGTGACACCTCCTCCTCTCCCGTAGGTGCTTGGCGAAGCCCTGCAGGATTGCCACGCTCCTCCATCACCACCACGCCGTTGTGCTGCTGCTGGATGGAGTCTTCCTCAACCTCTCCCTCTCTCCTTGCTGGATCAAGGCGTGGGAGACGTCACCGGGCTGTACGTGTGTTGAACGCGGAGGTGCCGTCCGTTCGGCACTAGGATCATCGGTGATTTGAATCACGACGAGTACGACTCCATCAACCCCGTTCACTTGAACGCTTCCGCTTAGCGATCTACAAGGGTATGTAGATGCACTCCCCTTTCTACTCGTTGCTGGTCTCTCCATAGATAGATCTTGGTGTTTCGTAGGAAATTTTTTGAATTTCTGCTACGTTCCCCTACAGTGGCATCATGAGCTAGGTCTATTGCGTAGATTCTTTGCACGAGTAGAACACAAAGTAGTTGTGGGCGTTGATGTTGTTCAATATGCTTACCGTTACTAGTCCAATCTTGTTTCGACGGTATTGTGGGATGAAGCGGCCCGGACCGACCTTACACGTACTCTTACGTGAGACAGGTTCCACCGATTGACATGCACTTGGTGCATAAGGTGGCTAGCGGGTGCCAGTCTCTCCCACTTTAGTCGGAACGGATTCGATGAAAAGGGTCCTTATGAAGGGTAAATAGCAATTGGCATATCACGTTGTGGTCTTGCGTAGGTAAGAAACGTTCTTGCTAGAAACCCATAGCAGCCACGTAAAACATGCAACAACAATTAGAGGACGTCTAACTTGTTTTTGCAGGGTATGCTATGTGATGTGATATGGCCAAGAAGAATGTGATGAATGATATGTGATGTATGAGATTGATCATGTTCTTGTAATAGGATTCACGACTTGCATGTCGATGAGTATGACAACCGGCAGGAGCCATAGGAGTTGTCTTTATTTTTTGTATGACCTGCGTGTCATTGAAGAACGCCATGTAACTTACTTTACTTTATTGCTAAACGCGTTGGCCATAGAAGTAGAAGTAGTTGTTGGCGTGACAACTTCATGAAGACACGATGATGGAGATCATGATTATGGAGATCATGGTGTCATGCCGGTGACGATGATGATCATGGAGCCCCGAAGATGAAGATCAAAAGGAGCAAAATGATATTGGCCATATCATGTCACTATTTGATTGCATGTGATGTTTATCATGTTTATGCATCTTGTTTACTTAGGACGACAATAGTAAATAAGATGATCCCTTACAAAATTTCAAGAAGTGTTCTCCCCTAACTGTGCACCGTTGCTACAGTTTGTCGCTTCTAAGCACCACGTGATGATCGGGTGTGATGGATTCTTACGTTCACATACAACGGGTGTAAGACAGTTTTACACAGTGAAAACACTTAGGGTTAACTTGACGAGCCTAGCATGTGCAGACATGGCCTCGGAACACGGAGACCGAAAGGTCGAGCATGAGTCGTATAGTAGATACGATCAACATGAAGATGTTCACCGATGATGACTAGTCCGTCTCACGTGATGATCGGACATGGCCTAGTTGACTCGGATCATGTAATCACTTAGATGACCAGAGGGATGTCTATCTGAGTGGGAGTTCATAAGATGAACTTAATTATCCTGAACATAGTCAAAAGACCTTTTGCAAATTATGTCGTAGCTCGCGCTTTAGTTCTACTGTTTTAGATATGTTCCTAGAGCAAATATAGTTGAAAGTTGATAGTAGCGATTATGCAGAAAGCTTATGTCCTTAATGCACTGCTCAGTGTGCTGAACCCCAAACGTCGTTTGTGGATGTTTCGAACATCGAACATACACGTTTTGATAACTACGTGATAGTTCAGTTAAATGGTTTAAGTAGAGGCACCAAAGACGTTTTCGAAACATCGCGGAACATATGAGATGTTTCGAGGGCTGAAATTGGGATTTCAGGCTCGTGCTCACGTCAAGAGGTATAAGACCTCCGACGATTCTCTTAGCCTGCAAACTAAGGGAGAAAATCTCAATCGTTGAGCTTGTGCTCAGATTGTCTGAGTGCAACAATCACTTGAATTGAGTGGGAGTTGATCTTCCAAATGAGATAGTGATGTTTCTCCAAAGTCATTGCCACCGAGCTGCTAGAGCTTCGTGATGAACTATAACATATCAGGGATAAATAAGATGATCCTTGAGGTATTCACGATGTTTGACACCGCGAAAGTAGAAATCAAGAAGGAGCATCAATTGTTGATGGTTGGTGAAACCACTAGTTTCAAGAAGGGCAAGGGCAAGAAGGGATACTTCATGAAACGGCAAATCAGCTGCTGCTCCAGTGAAGAAACCCAAGGTTGAACCCAAACCCGAGACTAAGTGCTTCTGTAATAAGGGGAACAGTCACTAGAGCAGAATTACCCTAGATACTTGGTAGATGAGAAGGCTGGCAAGGTCGATAGAAGTATATTGGATATACATTATGTTAATGTGTACTTTACTAGTACTCCTAGTAGCACCAGGGTATAAGATACCGGTTCGGTTGCTAAGTGTTAGTAACTCGAAATAAAAGCTATGGCATAAATGGAGACTAGCTAAAGGTGAGTTGACGATATGTGTTGGAAGTGTTTCCAATGTTGATATGATCAAGCATCGCACGCTCCCTCTACCATCAAGATTTGGTGTTTGCGTTGAGCATAGACATGATTGGATTATGTCTATCGCAATACGGTTATTCATTTAAAGAGAATAATGGTTACTCTATTTATTTGAATAATACCTTCAATGGTCTTGCACCTAAAATGAATGGTTCATTGAAATCTCGATCGTAGTGATACACATGTTCATGCCAAAAGATAGTAATGATAGTACCACCTATTTGTGGCACTGCCACGTAAGTCATATCGGTATAAAATGCATGAAGAAGCTCCATGTTGATGGATCTTTGGACTCACTCATTTTTGAAAAGTTTGAGACATGCGAACCATGTCTATTGGTATATATGCATGAAGAAACTCCATGCAAATGGACCGTTTTGAACTCACTTGATTTTGAATCACTTGAGATATGCAAATCATACCACATGGGCAAGATGACTGAAAAGCCTCATTTTCAATAAGATGGAACAAGATAGCAACTTGTTGGAAGTAACACATTTTGATGTGTGCAATCCAATAAATGCTGAGGCATGCAGTGAATATCGTTATGTTCTTACTTAACAGATGATTCGAGTAGATGTTGAGAATATTTACTTGATGAAACACAAGTCTGAATTATTGAATGGTTCAAGTAATTTCAGAGTAAAGTTGAAGATCATCGTGACAAGAGGATAAAATGTCTATGATAAGATCATAGAGATGAGTATCTGAGTTACGAGTTTTGGCACACAATTAAGACATTGTGGAAATTGTTTCGCAATTAATACCGCCTGGAACACCATAGTGTGATGGTGTGTCCGAACATCATAACTGCACCCTGTTGGATATGATGCATACCATGATGTCTCTTATCGAATTACCACTATCGTTCATGGGTTAGGCATTAGAGACAACCACATTCACTTTAAATAGGGCACCACGTAATTCCGTTGAGATGACACCGTATGAATTATGGTTTAGAGAAAGCTAAGTTGTCGTTTCTTAAAAGTTTGGGGCTACGATGCTTATGTGAAAAAGTTTCAGGCTGATAAGCTAGAACCCAAAGCGGATAAATGCATCTTCATAGGACACCCAAAACAGTTGGGTATACCTCCTGTCTCAGATCCAAAAGCAATAAAGGATTGTTTCTTGAATCGGGTCCTTTCTCGAGGAAAGGTTTCTCTCGAAAGAATTGAGTGGGAGGATGGTGGAGAATTGATGAGGTTATTGAACCATCACTTCAACCAGTGTGTAGCAGGGCACAGGAAGTTGTTCCCGTGGCACCTACACCAATTGAAGTGGAAGCTTATGATAGTGATCATGAAACTTCAGATCAAGTCACTCCCAATCCTCGTAGGATGACAAGGATGCGTACTACTTGAGAGTGGTACGTAATCCTGTCTTGGAAGTCATGTTGCTAGACAACAATGAGCCTACGAGCTATGGAGAAGCGATGGTGGGCCCGGATTCCGATAAATGGCTCGAGGCCATAAAATCCGAGAACGGATCCATGACTTTGGAAGAAATACTTGATGGTCGTAAGGCCATTGGGTACGGATGGATTTTAAAAGGAAGACAGACAATGATGGTAAGAATTACCATTAAGAAAGCTCGACTTGTCGTTAAGATATTTTCCGACAAGTTCAAGGAGTTGATTACGGTGAGGTTTTCTCACTCGTAGCGATGCTAAGAGTCTGTTGAAATTAGATTAGCAGTTACTGCATTATTTATGAAATCTTGCAGATAGGATGTCAAAACATTGTTTCCTCGATGATTTTCTTGAGGAAAGGTTGTATGTGATACAACCGGAAGGTTTTGTCAATCCCAAAAGATGCTAATAAGTATGCAAAGCTCCAGCAATCCTTCTAAGGACTGGAGTGAGCATCTCGGAGTTGGAATGTATGCTTTGATGATGATCAAAGATTTTGGGTTTGTACAAAGTTTATGAGAAACTTGTATTTCCAAAGAAGTGAGTGGGAGCACTATAGAATTTCTGATGAGTATATGTTGTTGACATATTGATGATCAGAAATGATGTAGAATTTCTAGAAATCATATAGGGTTATTTGAAAGGTGTTTTTCAATAGAAAACCTGGATTAAGCTACTTGAGCATTAAGCATCAAGATCTATAAGGATAGATCAAAACGCTTAATGGTACTTTCAAATGAGCACATACCTTGACATGATCTTGAAGGTGTTCAAGATGAACCAGTCAAAGAAGGAGTTCTTGCCTGAGTTGTAAGGTACGAAGTTAAGATTTAAAGCTCGACCACGGCAGAATAGAGAGAAAGGACGAAGGTCGTCCCCTATGCTTAAGACGTAGGCTCTTCAGTATGCTATGCTGTGTACCGCACCTGAAGTGTGCCTTGCCATGAGTCAGTCAAGGGGTACAAGAGTGATCCAAGAACGGATCACAGGACAGCGGTCAAAGTTATCCTTAGAAATTAGTGGACTAAGGAATTTTTCTCGATTATGGAGGTGGTAAAAGAGTTCGTCGTAAAGGGTTACGTCGATGCAAGCTTGACACCTATCCGGATAGCTCTGAGTAGAGATACCGGATACATATAATGGAGCAATAATTTAGAATAGCTCCAAGTAGAACAGTTATTTGGAATAGCTCCAAATAGAGCGTGGTAGCTGCATCTAGGAGATGACATAGAGATTTGTAAAGCACAAACGGATCTGAAAGGTTCAGACCCGTTGACTAAAACCTCTCTCACAAGCAACATGATCAAACATAAAACTCATTGAGTGTTAATCACATAGTGATGTGAACTAGACTACTGACTCTAGTAAACTCTTGGGTATTAGTCACATGGCGATGTGACCTGTGAGTGTTAATCACATGGTGATGTGAACTAGATTATTGACTCTAGTGCAAGTGGGAGACTGATGGAAATATGCCCTAGAGGCAATAATAAATAAGTTATTATTATATTTCTTTGTTCATGATAATAGTCTTTTATTCATGCTATAACTGTATTATCCGGAAATCGTAATACACGTGTGAATACATAGACCACAATATGTCCCTAGTGAGCCTCTAGTTGACTAGCTCGTTGTGATCAACAGATAGTCATGGTTTTCTGGCTATGGACATTGGATGTCGTTGATAACGGGATCACATCATTAGGAGAATGATGTGATGGACAAGACCCAATCCTAAGCATAGCACAAAGATCGTGTAGTTCGTTTGCTAGAGCTTTGCCAATGTCAAGTATCTCTTCCTTTGACCATGAGATCGTGTAACTCCTGGATACCGTAGGAGTGCTTTGGGTGTATCAAACGTCACAACGTAACTGTGTGACTATAAAGGTGCACTACAGGTATCTCCGAAAGTATCTATTGTTTTATGCGGATCGAGACTGGGATTTGTCACTCTGTGTAAACGGAGAGGTATCTCTGGGCCCACTCGGTAGGACATCATCATATGCGCAATGTGACCAAGGAGTTGATCACGGGATGATGTGTTACGGAACGAGTAAAGTGACTTGCCGGTAACGAGATTGAACAAGGTATCGGTATACCGACGATCAAATCTCGGGCAAGTAAAATACCGCTAGACAAAGGGAATTGTATACGGGATCGATTGAGTCCTTGACATCGTGGTTCATTCGATGAGATCATCGTGGAACATGTGGGAGCCAACATGGGTATCCAGATCCCGCTGTTGGTTATTGACCGGAGAATGTCTCGGTCATGTCTGCATGTCTCCCGAACCCGTAGGGTCTACACACTTAAGGTTCGATGACGCTAGGGTTATAAAGGAAGCTTGTATGTGGTTACCGAATGTTGTTCGGAGTCCCGGATGAGATCCCAGACGTCACGAGGAGTTCCGGAATGGTCCGGAGGTAAAGAATTATATATAGGAAGTCCTGTTTCGGCCATCGGGACAAGTTTCGGGGTCATCGGTATTGTACCGGGACCACCGGAAGGGTCCCGGGGGCCCACCGGGTGGGGCCACCTGCCCCGGGGGCCACATGGGCTGTAGGGGGTGCGCCTTGCCCTACATGGGCCAAGGGCACCAGCCCCTAGAGGCCCATGCGCCAAGATATAGGAAAAAGGGGAGAGTCCTAAAAGGGGAAGGCACCTCCGAGGTGCCTTGGGGAGGATGGACTCCTCCCCCCTTCTTAGCCGCACCCCTTCCTTGGAGGAGGGGGCAAGGCTGCGCCTCCCCCCTCTCCCCTGCCCCTATATATAGTGGAGGGGAGGGAGGGCATCCACACCTGAGCCCTTGGCGCCTCCCTCCCTCCCGTGACACCTCCTCCTCTCCCGTAGGTGCTTGGCGAAGCCCTGCAGGATTGCCACGCTCCTCCATCACCACCACGCCGTTGTGCTGCTGCTGGATGGAGTCTTCCTCAACCTCTCCCTCTCTCCTTGCTGGATCAAGGCGTGGGAGACGTCACCGGGCTGTACGTGTGTTGAACGCGGAGGTGCTGTCCGTTCGGCACTAGGATCATCGGTGATTTGAATCACGACGAGTACGACTCCATCAACCCCGTTCACTTGAACGCTTTCGCTTAGCGATCTACAAGGGTATGTAGATGCACTCTCCTTCTACTCGTAGCTGGTTTCTCCATAGATAGATCTTGGTGATGCGTAGGAAAATTTTGAATTTCTGCTACGTTCCCCTACAGTACCGCCCCCAGCTTGCGTCTATTTCTGTGCTGGGGTCGCGGCAGTACCGTGGGACGGTACGGTTGTACCGCACTGCCGTGCGGTAGTACCGCTTGGTTGCAAGCAGTAGTACCGCGCGGCCTTGCGGTAGTACCGCTGGCCAGGCGCGGTAGTACCGCTGGCCGCGGGCTGGTTGGTGGGTAACGGTTGGATCTTTTCCACACACTATATAAAGGGTCTCCTTCTTCCCCGTTGACTCACCTCTTCCACCATTAAAGCTCCATTATTGCTCCAAGCTCCATTTTCGCCTGATCTCACTCCCTAGCCAACCAAACTTATTGATTTGCTCGGGAGTGGTTGAGAAGGCCCCGATCTACACTTCCACCAAGAGATATTTGATTCCCCCTACTAATCCCTTGCAGATCTTGTTACTCTTGGGTGTTTGAGCATCCTAGACGGTTGAGGTCACCGCGAAGCCATAGTCCATTGTGGTGAAGCTTCGTGGTGTCGTTGGGAGCTTCCAATTGAGTTGTGGAGATTGCCCCAACCTCGTTTGTAAAGGTTCGGTCGCCGCCTCCAAGGGCACCAATAGTGGAATCACGGCATCTCGCATTATGTGAGGGCGTGAGGAGATTACGGTGGCCCTAGTGGCTTCTTGGGGAGCATTGTGCCTCCACACTGCTCCAACGGAGACGTACTTCCTCTCAAAGGGAAGGAACTTCGGCAACACATCCTCGTCTCCACCGTCTCCACTCTTGGTTATCTCGTGCCTTTACTTGTGTAGCTTATTTGTTTCATATATCTTGCTTGCTTGTGTTCCTATTCGTGTTGCATCATATAGGTTGCTCATCTAGTTGCATATCTAGACAACCTACTTTGATGCAAAGTTTAAATTGCTAAAGAAAAGCTAAAAATTGTTAGTTGCCTATTCACCCCCCTCTAGTCAACCATATCGATCCTTTCAATTGGTATCAGAGCGTCGTCTCTTTATTAAGGACTTTACCGTCCAAAGAGTATGGTTGATACCATAGACGGTGCGGAGGAACACTCCGGTGTGAATCCTATCTCGTCTACGGGTGATGGGGGAACTTCGGTCTCTCGTGAGGAGTTCAATGTGGCCTTGGAGACATTCAAAACCTCCATGACGACCGAAGTTGAAAGCATGTTTACTAAATTTCTTGAGGGGCTTAAACTATCCACCGCACCGTTGAAAGTGGGTGATCCCGCCATCAAGGTGTCGGATGCTATCCCCGACAAGGGGGAAGCTAGTAGTGAAAAGGCTCCTTCTTCTAGTGGCAAGAATGGCACTGGCATCTTTGCCCATGTGGAACCACCACTTGTTTATGGTGGACCGGTTTCTTCCACTCATTTGAATCATGCCGGTCCTCCCCCTAAGATTGTGAAAAATGAGGATTTTGATTCTTGGGTTTACCGCTTCAAACATCATTTAAATCATGTGAACACTAACCTTTGGAGAATCATTGAAGAAGGTTTCTATCCACATGATCCAAGCAACTTCACTCCTCGAGAAGCCGCGGACAATCAATTCAATGAGAATGCTCTCTTCATCATTCAAGATGCAATTCCACCCGAAGACCTACCTCATCTTCGTCCCTTCGCCTTGGCCAAAGATGCATGGCATTGTGTCGTGTCTCTCTACTGGGGAAGCGCAAGCATTCAACGCTCCAACTATGAAGTGGTACAAGACGAGGCCGATGAGTTTGTAATGAAGGAAGATGAAGAACCTCGTGAGCTTTATTGGAGAGTAACAAAACTCACGGTCTCACTACGAGATCACGGGAGCAAGGACACGGATGACAATTGGATCAAGCGCAAATTCCTCAAGGCAATGATGCCCTACCACAAGGCCATGTCTTCCGTCATTTGTCAAAGACCGGACTTCCACACTTTGACCTCAAGCGAAGTGTTGGATGAGTTTGTGGCCATGAACATTTTGGACAAGACCGCCGACAATACGGTGCTCCGTTCTCAACGGGCAAAGAAGCCTAACCTTGCATTGAAGGCCAAGCTCACCGTGGAAGAATAAGAACAGGAAGAAGAGGAGAGCAACCCCGAAGATATGAAGTATGCATATCATGAACACATGGCACTTGCTTCAAGGCAATTTTGGAGCAAGAAAAACTCGAGGCCCAATTTTAGCAAAAACAACTCGAGTGGCACAAGGGGCAAGCAACGTGTAAGGACTTGCTACAATTGCCGCAACGTGAGTCATTTCATTGCGGAATGCCCGTATGAGAAGAGGGAAGACAATGGTGGCAAACTCATCCGAAAGGACAAGGCCAAGTCATTCCCCAACAAGAACAACTTCACCAAGAAGACTCCTCCCAAGGCTTTGGTTGTGCAAGAAGAGTACAATGAGGATGATGATGATGAAGAAGATGATGAGTCGGTTGCCATGGCCTCCGTTGACATTGCAACAACGTCACGGGTGTCTCTCTTCGACTCACCCAACAAGAGCATCACCGCCAAGTGCCTCATGGCTAAAGCCACCAACAAGGTAACCTCCAACATCAAAACTACCATCATTAATCATCCTTCCTCAACAGATAGCATTAATGAACCTGAGGGAGCTAATGTGGAGGCTAACGAGTTTGAGGCCTTTATGGGCAAACTCAAGGGAAAATCCAAGAAGCACTTTGTTGCTCTCTTGGAACAACTGGGTGAGGCCAATGACATGATCGAGGCTCACGAAGACACCATCTCTAAGACGGAAGGGCATAGTCGTGACTATGCCGATGAGATTTCGGATCTTTCCAATGCTCTTGAGGAAGAGCGTGGTCTTCGTTTGGCTCTTGAGGAGTCACACAACGTTGATCATGCTAAGTTAAAGAAAGATTATGATCATGCCCTCATTGTTTCTCGTGTGCTAAATTCCTAGAAGGCCAAACTCGGGGTTGATCTTGCTAGACTCAAAGAGGAGTTTGATATACTTGACAAGGCCCACAAGGCCTTGGGTATTCAGCTAGTCTCAAGGAGTCTCATGATCAACTCCAAGTGAAGCTAACTAAGGAGAAAGCAACTTTTCCTCATATGGTTTTAATTGATAATGCAAATGCTACTAACCCGTGTTGTGAGCATATACATCTTGTTGAGGAAAATGCGAAGTTGAAGGAGCAACTTGAGAGAGGTCTTGCGACTTGCATACAAGGCAAGAAGAACCTCAACGATCTCTTGATCAACCAAAAGGGAGGTGTGGCCAAGGAAGGGGTTGGGTACGTGCCCGACTCCAAGAACAAGAAGAAGAATGACAAGACCAAATGACCTCCTCCCCTCATGCAAACCTTTGTGAGGGAGGGAGAGAGTGCCCCTGAGGAGAAGAAGAAGAAGAACAATGTCAAGAAGGGCAATGCCATCCCTCTCAACAAAGCCGGCGATTTTAATCCTTCTTATGTGTTATGCCGTGCTAGTGATGGGCATGTTTATGCCAAATTTGTTGGTTCTCTTCATGAATACATTGAATGGTCTATTTGGGTTCCAAAAACCCTTGTTTCTAACATCAAAGGACCCATTACAAAATGGGTACCTAAAACCAAGCATTGATCTCTTGTAGGTGTTTGCTTCCGGTGGGGGATCATGGTTGCTCGATAGCGGAGCTACAAATCATATGACCGGAAGCAAGGACTTGGTGGTGGACATGCACAAGGTTCCATCTATGCCCACCAATGTCGAGTGGGGTGACACCTAATCTTCTAAGGTATTGGGACTTGGCAAGGTGGTCATCTCTCATGATCTCACGATCGAGAAGGTCATGCTTGTTGAGTCCCTTGCATACAATTTACTTTCCGTTCGTCAACTTGCTATCATGGGCTTTGCCACTTTCTTTGATATCGATACTGTGGCCCTCTTGTGAAGCAAGACTCTTAAAGTAGCCTTTGTTGGGCATGTCGAGAATGGTCTATATGTGATTAACTTTTCGGAGCGACCCACTAAGACCGCGACATGCCTAATGGCTAAAGTTGACGTGGGATGGCTTTGGCATCGCCGTTTAGCCCATGCCAATATGAGATCTTTGCAAAGTCTCCTCAAGGGGGACCATGTCCGTGGACTAAGGAATGTTAGTTTTGCTAAAGATCGTGCTTGCAGTGCCTGTATCGAAGGAAAGCTACATGAGAAGGCTCACCCTCCCATGACTATCATTTATTCAAAGAGGCCTTTGGAGCTCCTTCACATGGATCTCTTTGGGCCTCCATCCTTTGATAGTCTTGGAGGTAGGAAGTATTGCTTGGTGATTGTGGATGACTACTCAAGGTACACGTGGGTGTATTTCTTCAAGAGGAAGAGCGAGACCCAACAAACCGTCATTGACTTTGCAAATGAAGCACAACATCAACACAATGCAAAGATCTTGACAATAAGAAGTGACAATGGCACCGAGTTTAAGAACTACACCTTGGATGAGTTTCTTAGTGACGAGGGAATCAAGCATCAATATTCCGCACCCTACACCCCTCAACAAAACGGTGTTGCGGAGAGGAAGAACCGGACGTTGATGGATGCGGCAAGGACCATGATGGCGGAGTTCAAGTATCCGTACAACTTTTGGGCCGAAGCCATCAACACCGCGTGTCATGCATCAAATCGGCTCTACCTCCGCAAGGGCTTGAACAAGACTCCATATGAAATACTCACCGGTAACAAGCCCAACCTCAAGTACTTCCGGGTATTCGGGTGTAAGTGTTTCATTCTCAAGAAAGGTGTTCGGTTGTCTAAATTTGAGGCTAGAGCTTATGAGGGCATATTTGTTGGTTATGCTACAAACTCTCATGCTTACCGTGTCCTCAATAAATCCACGGGACTTATTGAGGAGACGTGTAATGTGGAGTTTGATGAGAATAATGTCTCCCAAGTGGAGCAAAGTGGCACTTGTGATGTAGGTGATGAAGTTCCTCCTCAAGCCATAAGAAGAATGGGTGTTGGTTTTATCCTACCCATTGAGGAACCCCTTGTGGCCGAAGGAGAAGGACAATGCTCCACTCAAGTGGAGCCATCACCAACCCAAGGCCCACACGCTTCCGAAGAACAAAGTGAAGGCCCTCAACCTCATGAACAAGACCAAGGGCAAGATCATACTCAAGACAGTGTGGACACACCAAGTGATGCCCAAGGTCAAGTTCTCTCCCCCAAGCAAGTTCAAGATCAAGAACAAGTTCATGACGGCGCTCAAGATGATCAAGTAACCGCTCCTCAACTCACCACCGAGGAGGAATTAGAGTGTCATGCCGCCAAGGTTGCTTCCAAGCTCTCCACCAAGGATCATCTCATGACGAATGTGCTTGGAAGCTTAAGAAAGGGGGTAAGCACTCGTACACAATTAGCAAATTATTGTGAGCATCACGCGTTTGTCTCTTGTGTGGAACCCCACAAGGTCTATGAGGCGCTAGAAGATCCGGATTGGCTCAATGCCATGCACGAAGAACTCAACAACTTCGAGCGCAACAAAGTGTGGAGATTGGTGCCAAGGCCAACGGGGAACCACAATGTCATTGGAACCAAGTGGATATTCAAGAACAAGCAAGATGCCCATGGGATTATTATTCGCAACAAGGCTCATTTGGTAGCACAAGGCTACTCCCAAGTCGAGGGTATCAACTACGGTGAAACCTTTGCTCCCGTTGCTCGTATTGAATCCATTCGCATGTTGATTGCATATGCTTCTCATCATAACTTTAAGTTACAACAAATGGATGTGAAGAGTGCTTTTCTTAATGGTCCCATTAATGAATTGGTTTACGTCAAGCAACCCCCCGGGTTCGAGGATCCCTAGTTTCCCGATCATGTGTATCAACTCGATAAGGCACTCTATGGCCTTAAACAAGCCCCACGTGCGTGGTATGACCACCTTACCGAGTTGTTACAAGACCGTGGTTTTGAAGTTGGGCTAATCGACCCCACTCTTTTTACTAAGAAGGTCAAAGGGGAGTTGTTTGTGTGCCAATTATATGTTGATGATATTATCTTTGGTTCTCCTAACAAAGCTTTCAATGAGGAATTCGCCGCTCTCATGACATCAAAGTTCGAGATGTCCTCCATGGGAGAGTTGAAGTTCTTTCTAGGGTTCAAAGTGAAGCAAAGAAGAGAAGGAACCTTCATCAATCAATCCAAATACACTCAAGACATGCTCAAGAGATTCAAGCTAAGTGACGTCAAGCCGGCTTCCACTCCAATGCCCACCAAGTGCCAACTTGACTTAGATCCCAATGGTAAAGTGGTGGATCAAAAGGTATATCATTCTATGATTGGATCCTTGCTTTACCTTTGTGCATCTAGACCGGACATCATGTTGAGTGTGGGAATTTGTGCACGGTTTCAAGCCGCACCTAAGGAAAGTCACTATGTGGCGGTCAAACGAATCTTTCGATATTTGGCTCATACCCCAAACTTTGGCTTATGGTACCCAAGAGGATCAAACTTCAAGCTTGTAGGGTACTCGGATTCCGATTGGGCGGGAGACAAAGTGGATAGGAAGTCCACTTCCGGAGGGTGCCAATTCCTTGGTTGCTCTTTGGTAAGTTGGTCTTCCAAAAATCAAAGTTGTGTGTCTCTCTCGTCCACCGAAGCGGAGTATGTGGCAGCCGGTAGTTGTTGTGCACAACTCTTATGGATGAGGCAAACTTTAAAGGATTATGGTGTCACTTGTGACAAAGTGCCTCTTTGGTGTGACAATGAAAGTGCCATCAAGATCTCTCTCAACCCGGTGCAACACTTCAAGATGAAGCATATTGAGATCCGGTATCACTTCATCCGGGATCACATTAGGCGAGGAGAGATCGAGCTCAACTACGTCAACACTCATGATAACCTTGCATATATCTTCATGAAGCCCTTGGATGAAGCAAGATTTCGTGAGTTAATGCATGAGCTAAATATCATCGATTCGAGCAATGTTGCTTGAACCCTTGCACACCCCACCATACTCAATGTGTTGTCCTATTTAGATGTAGGCATGGACATAGGGGGAGTGATGTTCTCTCAATGAACTCTCCCTCCCCCCATTATGCATAAATCAATCAAGTCTTTCACATTAGCAATGTTTGATGGTACTTGTGCTTCAAAGACGAGTTTTGGTCATGGACCCAAGGACAATTCTTCGCGGTGCCATACCAATTGACTCAAACATAGGTGGCTACGGCCACTGCCCTCTCTTTTGGAGAGGTGGTGTCTCGTGGTTGGTTCGTTTGTCGTGTGCCTTTCTGGTTTTGTGTGTTGCGTGGTCTTGTGGTGTCGTGTTGGCTCGGAGTGGTTTGTGCAAAGATCCAGTTTTTCACGCTCGAAACATGCATCTTCTTGAGCCCACGGTACTACCGCGTCTAGGCGCGGTACTACCGCTTTGGGAGGCACGGTACTACCACGCCACAGCACGGTACTACCGCTCTGGTGCGGTACTTCGGAAGTACCGCACCGTGCGGTACTACCGTGTCTGGGCATGGTACTACCGCGCCGTCAAGGGCGCGTGGGGGTTATGACTCGGGCAGGGGAGTTCCAACTCCCCATACCCATTCATTGTCTCTCTCTCCACGTCTCTCCCTCTCAAGAACGGCGCCGGAGGCCCTCGCCGGATCTCCATCTCTGGCCACTCTCCTCGGATTCCGACCGGTGGGATCATTCCCCACCACTTCCTCTTGCCATGGACCAAGGTTTTTCCCCAAATCCCTCTTTTTCTTGGCTGTTCTCTTGCTTCTAGGCTTTTGGGGAGAAACTTGTCGTTCTTGAGATTTTAGGCCAAATCTATGCAAGAGTAGGATGTAGGAGAGTCGTGATGCGTAGGAAACATACTTGATATGTTGTCTTGTGGTAGCTTTGTCCAACCGTAGTACCGCCGTGGTTTCGCGGGCTTTCTCAGATTTGAACCAGTTCAGATCTGACGCGGTGCGGTACTACCGTGCCCAATGTGTGGTACTACCGCTCTTGCGGTACTACCGCCCATCAGGTGCGGTACTACCGTACCGTGTGGTACTACCGCGCCGGCCACGGCGCTAAGGTCGTACTACCGCTCCTACACCCGGTACTACCGTGATCTTGCACGGTACTACCGCGTCTAAGAGCCGTACTACTCTCTTAGCTCCACAGCTCTTGGCAGTACTACCGTAGGGATCAAATCTCTCTCTAGGCATTTATCATGTGTGCTTTCTACTTGTTTCACTTGCTTTGTTGTGGTCTTTGCATTAATCTCTCTTGGCTGTTGTGGGTGTTTTTGCGTTCTGTGTCTCAGGTGGTGGCTCTCGCCGTTCCAATCCCAGTCGTGACACTGGCTCCAAGCGTCTGCGCAACCCCCAAGATGAAGCCCTAGAGGGCTCCAATGCCCCCAAGCGCAATGTCAAGACCACTGCCAGCAAGCAAAAGGAACCGGCTAAGGGCATGGACGAGATTTCAACCACTGAGTATGTTGAGCGCCGGAAGATCAATTCCTATGTGAATCCTCGGGCTATCCTCAGAGGCACCGAGTTGTTCTGGACCAAGCAACAGGCTCTCATCTATCTGGATGTGATCAAGAACAAACAGAATACCTTCATGGATGTCAAGTGGATAGACATGCATCACCTGCGGAAAGACAAGTTTCGTGACTATTTTGGAGAGGCTCTGGACTTGGTGGAGCAGTTTGCTATTGAGCCGGTGATCTCCTTTCACCTTGACTATGACCCTGAGCTTATCTGTCAGTTCTTTGCCTCAGTGTACTTTCATCCCGGGGAGGAGCGGAGGATGACCTGGATGACCAATGGCCGTCAGCTGTCTGCTACATGGAAAGAGTTCATGGATCTGCTGCACATTCCTGATGACGGGCTTCACACCCCCGTTGGCGTTCGCCCCCATGCCAACTCTGAGTCTGCCAACAAGAACCAGCTTCAGCCCTTCCTTGTTGAGAAGGTACTCCCCAATGGCAAGTCATCTTGGGTGTTGAACTCCTTTCTGGATATCATGCATCGCATCTTCCGCAACACTCTGTTCCCATGCATTGGCGACAAGGACAAGGTTCATGCATATCTAGTGGACATGTTGCTCTTGTGTGCAGAGGCACGTACTTCTCAGACTCAGCCACTTGATGTCTCACACATCATGTGGTGTGAGCTTCGGTTTGCGGTGTTCACTCGCAAGGTACCTATCTATGGACCGTACTTATTTCTGCTGCTCTCCACCACTTGGGAGAAGATGTATCCAGGTGATGAGTTCCTTGCTCCAGACTGGATTCGCCATGAGTCCATCAGCCTCCGCGTCAAGCCCAACTGGGCCAACACCACTACCCGTGCTGAGGCATCTTTTGCTAGGAGGGCTGCTGGTGAGGGGGAGGCTGCTGCTGCTGAGACTGCTGCTGAGGACAGTGCTGCTAGGTCCACCACTTCTTCCTCTGAGCCGTCATGGGCCAAGAAGCTGAAGGACAAGATGAAGACTCTCTTCTGCATGCAGGCGAAGGGACAGTACAGGGCTCACGTGACTGACAAGGAGAGTCGCCGCTGTGACAAGAAGGTGATGAGGCTCTTTGGAGAGGATGTGTCTGGCGGGTCTGAGGACGTCATCACACCTGAGGCTGCCTGGATGTCAAAGCAGGGCTACAAGTGGACCAGTTCAGAGGATGACATCGAGGAGACTATCCCCGCCGCTAAGTCTGACGAGGAGCACGAGGAGCAGTGGGACGACTTCTCTGCCTGAGCCACCCCGTGTGTGTAGGTGTCCTCTCTGCCTTTTTGGCGTCTCGATGCCAAAGGGGGAGAGAGTGTAGGGATTTGCATTGTGTCGTGCTTGGTGTGTTTGTTTGCTTTGTTGTTTGGACCTCGTTTGCCTCGTTTGCTTTTGTTCGGTTTGTGCCTTCGAGACCTATCCTCCATATGGTGTAAGACATATGCACTCTATCTATCTTAGTTATCTTATGTCTGTACTATCTTGTCTAGTGATAAATTTGCCTTGTCTCTATAATATAGGGGGAGCTCTGTTCCTAGTATTCGTGCTCATCTAGGTGGCACACATTTAGGGGGAGCCCGTCTATATTATAAAGATGAGGGGTTTGCTTTTACTTAATAGTATTTTTCCTTGTGCAAATCCCGTTTTGTCATAAATCCACCAAAAAGGGGGAGATTGTAAGGACATATTTATCCCTAAGTGTTTTGGAAGAGGAACCACTCATCCTATGTAGTTTTGAATTATGAATGTAGGAAATGTCGTCATCGGACGACGAAAGTCTCCCGGGGGAGTGCGACTGGTGCCACGACGATCGAGGTCTGTGCGACAGGCCTCACCTGGACGATGATCGGCGCTTCAGCATTAAGCTCGAGGAGACCTTCGAAGTTGAAACGATACGCAACGACAACAATTGTTTTTTTTTCATAATTAAGCATGACTTTAACTATTTCAACGTGTAATTTTCAACTTTTACAATTCGAGTATAGCTTATCCCATGCCATGCAAGACGCTATGTCTTGGAGAGGATGAATTTTGAAGACCATGAAATTTCTGAAACAAAGAAAATTCACATAAGGACTCATCACGATGTGGACTTTGAAGTAAATCTGCATAATTCTGAGAGCGTAACCCATTTTGGTTGCAAAAATTGGGAAGCTTTTTGCAAGATGTATGGTTTTGATGAGGGTATGCTTATCACCATGGATCTTGGTAATCCTGACATCGACCAAGAATCTGCTGTTGCTGTGTGGTGCTGTCTATATTCTGTCCAATAATATATTTTGTAACCTGTGCAAAAATAAGAAAAGTAAAAAAAAATAAAACCTAATATTCATACTAATGGCGCATCACCCCACAGTGCGCCATTAGTATGCCAAAGCACATGGGTAAATATGGCCCCTGGGAGGCATACTAATGGCGCATGTTGGTCTATACTAATGACACACGGCATGCGCCATTAGTATACCAGATACTAATGGCGCACGAGTGGTGCGCCATTAGTATATAATACTAGTGGCGTGGTACTAGTGGCGTGGTACTAGTGGCGCACTAGTAGTGCGCATTAGTAGGCAAAACTGGTGCGCCACTAGTAGGCCTTTTCCTAGTAGTGGCAGCCGGATCCGCGTGCAACACGACATCCCATGAAGCTACCGACCGGATCCATGGCGACAACGGCAAAACGAGAGAGTCGCGTGAGGGATAGAGGGAACTGTTAGGCCCTGTTCGTTTAATCTCCTCGCCACATGGATTGAAGGGGATTGGGGAGTTTTGAGGGGTTTTTTGACTTGCAAGGGATTTAATCCCCTTCAATCCCTTTCAAACCTCTCCAAACCCCGCCAAACCGAACAATGCCTAAAGGAGAAGGAAAAACCGGGAGATTTAAGGGCTATAGGCCGATTTTTAGAGCTAGCCGTAAAAAAAGTGCGAGACGGCTTGATATACGGTACTTTCGTCCTGGTACGGTTATTTTATGGCTAGATGGATATTGCGGATCTACTTGAGTTGCTCTTAGAGAAGCAAACAGATACTTTTACTCCGCTAAGGGCCCGCTTGGTTTACATGTTTTGGGTCCCCAAAACACGTGTAAAATATACCGTTGTGAGAAAAATACAGATGGGCCTCGCATATGTGCTTAATATGTCGTTTTTGGGCTGTAATTTTTACACTGTTTTTTCATATACACCCGTAAGCCCCGTTTGGTTCATCATTTGGGGCCCAAAACACGTCTAAAATATACCGCTGTGAGAAAAATACAGATGGGCTACGCATAGGTGCTTGGTATGTCAGTTTTTGGCTTATTTTTTACTCCCTCCATTATAAAATAGATGACTCAACTATATACTAAGTTAGTATAAAGTTGAGTCATCTATTTTGGAACTGTAAGGACATATTTATCCCTAAGTGTTTTGGTGATTGATGACAACGCATTTGCGGACTAATCGTGTGCCATGAGTTTTCCAGACACTTCTTTGCTAGGCACAAGACGATTGGGTGCCCCTCGAAGACTGACGAAGACGGCATTTTTTCTACATTTCTTTTTGGTGGATTTGAGAAGGGGTCCGCGTTGGAAAGGTTTGGGTGGAATCATCATGTACACGTCTCCTTTTATCCCCTCCTTCCTTGGAGCTTCCTCCGTTTTTCCTGCCTCCTTTGACTGGCTGCTGTTGTGGTTGCGGTAGTACTGCTCCTGGATCAACGGTAGTACCGTAGGCATCCACGGTAGTACCACGCTGTGGCGCGGTAGTACTGCTGGTGCTCACGGTAGTACCGCTCCCCTGGAGCCGCACTACCGCTGCCCACCAGGCTAGTGCCGCCCCCTTGCGGTAGTAGGAGCGGATGTAATTTTTTTACATCCGCACCTGCCGCGGTAGTACCGCTTTCGCCGTGCGGTAGTACCGCGCTATACAGTCAGGCAGTAGTACCGCCCCTCGGCAGTACTACTGTGTCGGGTTTTTGCTACTTCTGTTTATTTACGGAAGTAGGCACGGAAGTTCCCCTTCCCCCTGGCTGGGACTTTTGCCTTGCGGTAGTACCGCATGGGGGGCGCGGTAGTACCGCGCGTGCGAAAGTACCGCCCCCAGCTTGCGTCTGTTTCTGTGCTGGGGTCGCGGCAGTACCGTGGGACGGTACAGTTGTACCGCACTGCCATGCGGTAGTACCGCTTGGTTGCAAGCAATAGTACTGCGCGGCCTTGCGGTAGTACCGCTGGCCAGGCACGGTAGTACCGCTGGCTGCGGGCTGGTTGGTGGGTAACGGTTGGATCTTTTCCACACACTATATAAAGGGTCTCCTTCTTCCCCGTTGACTCACCTCTTCCACCATTAAAGCTCCATTATTGCTCCAAGCTCCATTTTCGCCCGATCTCACTCCCTAGCCAACCAAACTTGTTGATTTGCTCGGGAGTGGTTCAGAAGGCCCCGATCTACACTTCCACCAAGAGATATTTGATTCCCCCCTACTAATCCCTTGCAGATCTTGTTACTCTTGGGTGTTTGAGCATCCTAGACGGTTGAGGTCACCGCGAAGCCATAGTCCATTGTGGTGAAGCTTCATGGTGTCGTCGGGAGCCTCCAATTGAGTTGTGGAGATTGCCCCAACCTCGTTTGTAAAGGTTCGGTCGCCGCCTCCAAGGGCACCAATAGTGGAATCACGGCATCTCGCATTGTTTGAGGGCATGAGGAGATTACGGTGGCCCTAGTGGCTTCTTGAGGAGCATTGTGCCTCCACACCGCTCCAACGGAGACGTACTTCCTCTCAAAGGGAAGGAACTTCGGCAACACATCCTCGTCTCCACCGTCCCCACTCTTGGTTATCTCGTGCCTTTACTTGTGTAGCTTATTTGTTTCATATATCTTGCTTGCTTGTGTTCCTATTCGTGTTGCATCATATAGGTTGCTCATCTAGTTGCATATCTAGACAACCTACTTTGATGCAAAGTTTAAATTGCTAAAGAAAAGCTAAAAATTGTTAGTTGCCTATTCACCCCCCTCTAGTCAACCATATCGATCCTTTCAGGAACGGAGGAAGTACATTGGTTTTTTTGTTTACACCCATAATACGCAGGTATCCGATACAGACCAGTCCCCGTCGTTATCCCCCACCTCTCGTCTCCCTCAAAACCTAGATCGAGGGCTGCGCCGCCGGGAGGCGTCGGCGTCGGTGTCCGCGAGGGGATGAACCAATGGCATTCGTGATGGCGACGTGGTGAGGCGCCGACGACGTTGACCACGGTAGGGGTTAGGCGCGACGACAACGGCAACACGCTCCTGACCTCGACTGGGACTCTCTCGCGATGGCGACGGTGACCGGAAGTCCTGACCGCGACGACGATTCCCTCCTCTTCTAAGCGTCCTCCTCTGCTCCATCAAGGTATCTTCCTTCCTCTTCTGCCCCTCATCCTCTCCTCCTCCCCCCGTCCCTTCCTCGGCTAGCCGGCGGCGGGGTGCTCCTCCTTGCAGTAAAGTAAAATCTCCGGTGTCCCCCAACCGAACTACCACTGGAAGTCACGCCATGGCGATGCATAATCATGTCTACAAACAATACAAACAGATCGATGAGTAATTCACGCAGCCGCTTCGTCCCCCAACGAGCGAACCGCTTCGCTCTGTTCTCAGACGATAGAAGTGGTAGTTACTGCCCGCCGGTGAGGCCAGATCTCCACCCCTCTCCGTCCGCTGCTCCGGCGGCTGGTGGAGAGGGGTGGGCTGGTGTTTCCCTTCATGTTGTCTCACTGATTGGCTTCGTCTTCGTCTAGTAGTACCAATTTGGTGAGATTGGTGTTGCGTCGAATAATGTGGCCTCGACTTCTTCCTCTCCACGGCGATCTCCTTTCCGGCGACACTGCTGAGCCGATGGTCTCGTCTGCTTGCCTTTCGTTCGGACCGGTAGGCCTTATGTTTTTTGTGTCTGGATGTTGTCGTCTCTCATGGCGGCCAACAAGCGGGCCAGATTGATGTTGGTACAGGGTTGGTGGCCCGACGGCTGCAGATTTGGCGTGTTCTTCCCCGTCAACGATGGCAGGATGTGTCAGATCTGGATCTAGGTTGGCTGGGGAACATCCTTGGTCGACACGCCACATCGTAAGTGCCTGTTCTACAGGTCTGGTCTTCGCCTCAGAACGCCTACAAGGCTATGGCGCTGGCCTAGATTTTGGTTTGCTGGCTCTGCCTCTTTCCCCTGTGTGCGTCTCGACGGCGCTGGTGGTTGGCGGCTATTTCTGATTTGGTTGTTTGCATAGACTTCAATAGATTTATTTGTAATATTCTTTTGTGTAGAGTTCTTTCTGCAACGTTTTCTAGACATCTGTCATGTCCCGGTCTTTCTGATAGTTTCCGCATGTATGTATGCATTTGTACTATGTTTTATTGATTAATATAATATGTGTATTAAAAAAAATCATGTCTACATATGTCAGGGTAGTTACAAATTCCTGCCTGAAGGAATGCTAGTTACAAATTCCTAAAACTCTCGATGGTTATGCATTGGTATCGCAGTGCTTAAGGGACGCTAGTTACAAATTCTTCCTGTTATCGCATGGGTTCTGTTGGAATAGATGAATGGATGCTACTCCCACGGTCCCTATGGGTGTGTTTGTTTGGGCCTCAACTTCTTCGGCTGCAGCTGCACCGACTGCGGCTGGAAGGAGCAGTTGTAGCTGCTAGCTGCTGCTGAAAGGTTGGAGCTAAAGTGTAGTCGTTTGGTAGGTGTGCTATAGCAGCTGCGGCTATTACAGAAACGTGTTGAAATGACCAGAACACCCTCTGTTATTCTGTAGGTAGAGTTTAAGTGTTGATTATGCTATTTTAACAATAAATGTCTATTAAGAGCTGTTTTGTCGCAGATGGTCAGTTTTCATAGATTTTGACCTGAAATCACACAAGTTTGATTGTATAGACAATATAGTTAAATGATTATGATATATATTAGAATATGATAATAAATTCCCCACTGACATATTAGCTAGATGTACGTTGAGTTGCAAAGGTGGCCGCTCGAACACATACCGGATGACCACACCAACAAATATTAGCATTAGCACACTCTAGCAGGGAGCCTTGGCAGCCAGCGGGCACACGCACGCACTGGCAACACATGTAGCACACGCAGGACACACGCACGGAGACCATGGCCGCCAGGCGCGCACACGCTGGGCACGCACGCCGGCCAACCGCACACGCGGGACACGTACACTCGCTAGGCAGCCACGCAAGAGCATGCACGCACACCGGAGATGGCTGGAATGAGCTCGGCCGACAGAGGGGCTCGGCCGGGAGGGCCCGAGGAGCCGCATGACGTTGACCTGGGAAGGACCAGGTGGAGCTGCACCGGAACGACGTGCACCGTCGCTCGTCGGGAAGCAAAGGTATGTCGTGCCCAGCGTTGACCCGGGAAAGAACAATGCACGAAGGAGGGAGAGAAAACTCGGGGCGAAGACCGTCGTTGGTGAGGAAACTTGTGGCTGTGGCCGTCGTTGAGGAGGCAACTCGTGACGGCGGCGACGTTGCGAGGGATCTCGGCGAGGCGGGAGCGAGGGAGTTGCGGGATCCGCGGCGAGAGGGAGGGAGGGAGGGAGTTGCGGGATCCACGTCCAGTGGGAGGGACTCGCGGGATCCGCGGCGACGGCCAATGGGGTCGGCGGCGAGAGGGAGTCGCGAGCTCCGCGGCGGCGGCGGTGAAAACTACTCCTGTCGATGGGAACTGATCGAACCGGCAAGGGCATTTCTGCGGTAGCATGTGATTTGGTGGGAGGGCAAATTGGTCATTGGTCAATTTGGAGCCGGCTGCGAGGAGCAGAAGCCCGATTTCTCAGCTTGTGCGCACGGAGCTGGGGCAAAAACAGCCCGTTTGTTTGGGCTATGGCTTTTTTGGGCCGTAAGCTTTAGAAGCCGGTAAAAAGAGCCCAAACAAACACACCTTAAGTTCTTTTAGAAATTTCACTATGGATTACATACGGAGCAAAATGAGTGAAGCTATACTCTAAAATATTATATACATCCGTATGTAGTTTATAGTGAAATCTCTAAAAAAAATTATATTTAGAAACGGAGGGAATAGTTTACATGGCACCTTGGTTCAGTTTCGGCCAATTGTTAGCATCCTGTTATGTGGCACCTTGGTTCAGTTTTGGCCAAATTATTAGCATGGCCATACGGTGATCAGTTGTCTGTCAAAGAGAAACGCTAGCATGAATGGTTGAGGAACCGTCCATTTGGCAAGGAACTAATTGCTGCTTTAGGCAGACATAAGATGTTCAACTTCTTTTTATATTATCCTGGTTATATATAGCTATCTAGTTATAATTGCTTATTTACTTTGTGGTATTGTGTTCTATTGATTTTCTATCTCTAGTTTATGCTTAAACTTCCATGGGTTTATAAATAGTCCATCTGTTTTCTTGGGCCAGTTGTGCAGATAGAATGCTAATTAAGTTGGGACTGTTTGATAAGATGTATAATTGCGGCACCTATTGTTGCTACTGATGTCATTGGCTCATTGCTGCCTTCTTTGTGCAATGCAGAACTGCTAGAATGATTTGGAGGATTCAAGATTCTGTGAAGCTCTTTTTGACATTTAAAGCTCAAAACGGAAGGTACTTAATTAGCTCAAAAGCATTCATTCCAGCTTGTGTGCGTGTCACTAATTTCTTATCTTGTTCATTGTGAGATTTTTCTGGGTTACAACTCAGGGTTGCGGAGTATGTAGTTAAAGAAGGAAGTCGACAAGAGTAGTCCTCAGGCTCCTCCTTGTAAGTCCCATAAATCTTGATTTTCTTCGTTTCTTCTCCCCACTAAAGATAAGTTTGTAAGGCTTAGTTGAGCTAGTATTTCTTTGCAACTCGGTTTTCATCTCGCGGTATTCCTTCAACCAATCTGGTGCTCTGATCAAAGGTATTGCCCCCTGCTCTTTTTTTTTTCACTAGGTCAATCAATAGAATGTATTTTTTTTAAAAGGAGGATGACCCCTGGCCTCTGCATCTCGGTGATGCATACGGCCACTTTATTAATTATTCTCACAAGACCTTACGAAGCCATACAACAGCAAGACTAAAGCCACCGTCTAAGCAACAACTGTCGCTACACCTATCCAATTGATAAAGGGGCGCAGATAGTCTGGGCCTAATATCAAACAGACATCGCAGCCAAACCTAAACATCTAAGACCTGAGGTCCCAACCAGGACGCCTGCCGGGTATGGGGCACCTACCAGTCCGGCGCACTCCTCAACTAGGACGCCTGCCGGGTATGAGGCCGCCGCATCCACCTGCCACTAATCCATCTTCAGAGCTGTACTGTTGCATGTACCATGCCAGGTCTCTCTGCCATCAACGCCACCACGACGCCCGACAGCGTCGTCCTCCTGCGCGAGTCCATCCTCCCATAGCGAACTCCGAATCTGCACTGCGCCACGCCGTCAAGATCCGTCGCCATCAGTGTGTAGGATGAATCACCGCTCCACCAAAGAATCCGTCCTCTGGTCCCTCGATCACGTGTGTACCTCCAAGAATGACGCCCCCAAGGGAGGAACGACACTAGAGCGCCGCCGTCATCCGATCTAGGGTTTCCCCCGAAGGTAGCAGAGAGTGGCCTTGAACTTCTTCACGGCGATGCCTTCAAGAAGGGAACGACGCAGATAGCGCCGCCACCGCCGGCCTTAGCAGACGTCGAAGGCAAGTTTTCACCTAGATCAGTTCGAAGGGATCCAACTCTCGTGCACGGGCCGCCGTCACCACCAGCACCACCAGGCGGAACCCTGGAGCACCGGCAGATCAGCGAGCCACCGGCACCACCAGGCGGAACCCTGGAGCACCGGCAGATCAGCGAGCCACCGGCACCACCGCATCCAGATTGCCGGCCATGCCGGGCCGCCGCCATCCCCCGCGCCATCCGGGTCAGAGACGGAGCCACCCACCGCGCACAGGGACCACCGCCTCCTGCACACGCTGGGGCACCGCCGAGAGCCCAGCGCCCGCCACCGCTTGCCGAGGGCTGCCGCCGCGCGCCCCGAGCGGACTCCTAGGCACACTAGGGGAAACCACGAGCGTGAGCCCTGCCGTCGCCCCCAAGCCCGCGCCGGCGCTCCCCGCCTCCAGCGTGCCGCCAAAAACCGCCGCGATCCACCCGCGCCAGATCCAGCGAGTCGTGGGAGAAGAGATCCCGCCGCCGCCAACGCCGACCGGGCTTTTCCCGGTGGCGCGCCCCGGCGACGAGGAGGAGGAGAGGTCGTGGGAGGGACGAGGACGTGGCGGCGCTAGGGTTCCCCCCGGTCGCCGCGGAGGGGCGACACGGGAGGAGTCGGGAGGAGAGTCTTACTTGTAGATTCGTTCGCCTTGTTCAATCAATACCACTGGAGCAAAAACAACCTTTTGATATTTATGTACTTGCCTATCCATAAATAAATTTAGCATGCCTACTTGCTGGTTGTATCCAATTGGTGTAAAAATCATGAGCACAATCATGCACTGCATATATGCATGCATGACCCAGCTAGTGCACCCCTTGCATGATTGATTGTAGAAGACACAAAACCATGTATCTTCATGATTGCTTGCCCTGTTTATTGCATGATTGCTTGCCCTGTTTATTGGGTTCAACACATGGTCTCAGCTTCAAGACTTATACTGCTGGTGCTGGTGTTCCAATTCCCTTTCGTACTCCCTCCGTCCCACAATATAGCTTGCAAAAGGGTCTTATATTATGGGATGGAGGGAGTAACATAATATCCTGTATATCTGTGTTATTATCAACAATAGACTTGTGTTGAGAACATGAAATTCTTGGAGCTATCAATTTTTGCATTCAAAATTATAGACCTGTTGCTGTCTAGAACATATTTTCTTATTCAAGATGTTTACTGCTGCCATGTTGTTTCTTCATCGGTGTTTCTTGAAAAATGATATAGTTACTTTAAACTTGAGTGACATGATATGACTACCTTGTACCATCTAGCTCCCCTTGGTAATTCAGGATTTTGTCTTTGTTTAAATAACATGACTGATCCATGGAATAATTTGTCTAGCAGCAGCTTGCTAGTAACATGGCTGATCCATGGAATATCAGAGCATCTCCAATAGATGATGTAGATGAAAAAATAATCCTTTTCTTCGTGAATACGCAAAGCTTGCGTATCATTAATTGATAGGTAGGAGAGAAATTACATAGACTTACAAGAGGAAAAAAAGAGAAGCGCCACACAAGGTGTGGGAAAGACACAAGAAGGAATACAACACAACATAGACTCTCCTAGCTCGAACTCCAGCCGACAAGGCAAAGAGGCGAGATACAAAAGGTATCTGGGCTGCGTCGCGACCAGCGACGGGCACCATCGCCGCACAGCCACAACCCCAGGAAAAACTGGATCAACGTTCCTCCCACCTATGTGCCTAGAGGATCGACAAGTGGGGTGCAAGACCTGGCCGGACTAGGAGGAGAAGCCATGGAGAGAGCGTCGTCGAGGCCGTGCATAGCGCCCCAGATGCCTATGCCAAGAGGAGTGGACCAAACCAGCAAAGCGCCCGGAGTCTCCAGATCCAACACCGAACACACCACGAGCAACAATATAGAGCCTTCATGAAGGATACAACGCCAAGACGCCGCCGTTGCCCGATCTAGTCGACTATACCTAGGGTTTCCTACGATACTCGCGTAGGGGCGCAGAGAAGAGGCCATGGTGGCACCTCCAAGAAGGGAACGACACTCGCAGGTGTCGCTGCCGCCAGCATTGACAAGTCGAGCAAGGCTTTCGGCCCGCCAAATTCCGCACAATCCCAAAGGCCGATGGAATAGGATTCAGAGACATGGAAACCAAAGCAGGCCGAGACCAAAACAACCGGAAGAAGACGCGCCAATCACCGGGGAAGATGACATTGGGCACTACTAGACACTCCACCACCACAGACAGCCACCATGGGGCTCGAATCCACCTCTCGTGGCTCTGTCGCCGGGAAGACGCCAGACAACCAGAGCCAGGGGAATTAGCCTCACCACGTGAAGGAAATATGCCCTAGAGCAAATAATAAAGTTGTTATTTATATTTCCTTATATCATGATAAATGTTTATCAGTCATGCTAGAATTGTATTAACCGGAAACTTAGTACATGTGTGAATACATAGAAAAACAGAGTGTCCCTAGTATGCCTCTACTAGACTAGCTCGTTAATCAAAGATGGTTAAGTTTCCTGACCATAGACATGTGTTGTCATTTGATGAACGTGATCAAATCATTAGAGAATGATGTGATGGACAAGACCCATCCGTTAGCTTAGCATAATGATCGTTTAGTTTTATTGCTATTGCTTTCTTCATGACTTATACATGTTCCTGTTGGGGAACGTAGTAATTTCAAAAAAAATTCCTACACACACGCAAGATCATGGTGATGCATAGCAACAAGAGGGGAGAGTGTTGTCTACGTACCCTCGTAGACCGTTCGCGAAAGCGTTATATCAACGCGGTTGATGTAGTCGTACGTCTTCACGTCCGACCGATCCAAGTACCGAAAGCACGACACCTCCGAGTTCTGCACACGTTTGGCTCGGTGACGTCCTCGCCTTCTCGATCCAGCAAGAGGGGCGAAGTAGTAGATGAGTTCCGGCAGCACGACGGCGTGGTGACGGTGTTAGTGAAGAACAATCTCCGCAGGGCTTCGCCTAAGCACTACGAAAACTATGACGGAGGATAAACTAGAGGGGACGGGGTTGCTGGCACACGACTTGGTGTTTCTTGATGTGTCTTTGGTGCTAGCCCTACCCCTCTATTTATATGTTGAGCCCTGGGGTCGAAACTTGGAGTAAAAGCCTCCTCAAAGTCGGTTTCACCCGAAAGGCAAGAGTCCTTCTCGGAGTCCAGGGCTAGACGCCAGGGTTCCCGGCGTCTACCCCCTAGACGCTAGGGTTCCTGGCTTCTAGCCTCTGGTCTCCGCAAAACTTCCTTTTGCACTTTCCAAAAGCCTCGTGGGCTTTCCCCTTTGGCCCAGATAAAGTGTTCTCGTGCCCAAACATTTCGGGAAACATCCGGAACCCCTTCCGGTGAATTCCGGAACCCTTCCGGAGATCAAACACTACTATCCCATATATCAAACTTTATCTCCGGACCATTCCGGAGTTCCTCGTCATGTCCGTGATCTAATCTCGGACTCTGAATAACATTCGGTCATCAACATACATAACTCATATAGTACTATATCGTCAATGAATGTTAAGCGTGAGGACCCTACGGGTTCAAGAACTATGTAGACATGACTGAGACACCTCTCTGGTCAATAACCAATAGCGGGACCTGGATGCCCATATTGGCTCCTACATATTCTACGAAGATCTTTATCGGTCAGACCGCATAACAACATACGTTGTTCCCTTTGTCATCAGTATGTTACTTGCCCGAGATTCGATCATCAGTATCTCAATACCTAGTTCAATTCGTTACCGGCAAGTCTCTTTACTCGTTCCGTAATACATCATCCCGCAACTAACTCATTAGTTGCAATGCTTGCAAGGCTTATAGTGATGTGCATTACCGAGTGGGCCCAGAGATACCTCCCCGACAATCGGAGTGACAAATCCTAATCTCGAAATACGCCAACCCAACAAGTACCTTCGGAGACACTTGTAGAGCACCTTTATAATCACCCAGTTACGTTGTGATGTTTGGTGGCACACAAAATGTTCCTCCGGTAAACGGGAGTTGCATAATCTCATAGTCATAGGAACATGTATAAGTCATGAAGAAAGCAATAGCAACAAACTAAACGATCGTGTGCTAAGCTAACGAAATGGGTCAAGTCAATCACATCATTCTCCTAATGATGTGATCCAGTTAATCAAATGACAACTCATGTCTATGGTTAGGAAACATAACCATCTTTGATCAACGAGCTAGTCAAGTAGAGGCATACTAGTGACACTCTGTTTGTCTATGTATTCACACATGTATTATGTTTCCAGTTAATACAATTCTAGCATGAATAATAAACATTTATCATGATATAAGGAAATAAATAATAACTTTATTATTGCCTCTAGGGCATATTTCCTTCAGTCTCCCACTTGCACTAGAGTCAATAATCTAGTTCACATCGCCATGTGATTTAATACCAATAGTTCACATCACCATGTGATTAACACCCATAGGGTTTACTAGAGTCAATAATCTAGTTCACATCGCTATGTGATTAACACCCAAAGAGTACTAAGGTGTGATCATGTTTTGCTTGTGAGAGAAGTTTATTCAACGGTTCTGCCACATTTAGATCCGTAAGTATTTTGCGAATTTCTATGTCAACAATGCTCTGCACGGAGCTACTCTAGCTAATTGCTCCCACTTTCAATATGTATCCAGATTGAGATTTAGAGTCATCTGGATCAGTGTCAAAATTTGCATCGACGTAACCCTTTACAACGAACCTTTTGTCACCTCCATAATCGAGAAACATATTCTTATTCCACTAAGGATAATTTTGACCAATGTCCAGTGATCTACTCCTAGATCACTATTGTATTCCCTTGCCAAACTCAGGGCAGGGTATACAATAGGTCTGGTACACACCATGGCATACTTTATAGAACCTATGGCTGAGGCATAGGGAATGACTTCCATTCTCTCTCTATCTTCTGCCGTGGTTGGGTTTTGAGTCTTACTCAACTTCACACCTTGTAACATAGGCAAGAACTCCTTTTTGACTATTCCATTTTGAACTGCTTCAAAATCTTGTCAAGGTATGTACTCATTGAAAAACTTATCAAGCGTCTTGATCTATCTCTATAGATCTTGATGCTCAATATGTAAGCAGCTTCACCGAGGTATTTCTTTGAAAAACTCCTTTCAAACATTCCTTTATGCTTTGCAGAATAATTCTACATTATTTCCGATCAACAATATGTCATTCACATATACTTATCAGAAATGCTGTAGAGCTCCCACTCACTTTCTTGTAAATACAGGCTTCACCGCAAGTCTGTATAAAACTATATGCTTTGATCAACTTATCAAAGCGTATATTCCAACTCTGAGATGCTTGCACCAGTCCATAGATGGATCGCTGGAGCTTGCATATTTTGTTAGCACCTTTAGGATTGACAAAACCTTCTGGTTGCATCATATACAACTCTTCTTTAATAAATCCATTAAGGAATGCAGTTTTGTTTATCCACTTGCCAGATTTCATGAAATGCGGCAATTGCTAACATGATTCGGACAGACTTAAGCATAGATACGAGTGAGAAACTCTCATCGTAGTCAACACCTTGAACTTGTCGAAAACCTTTCTGCGACAATTTTAGCTTTGTAGATAGTAACACTACTATCAACGTCCGTCTTCCTCTTGAAGATCCATTTAATCTCAATGGCTCGCCGATCAATGGTCAAGTCAATCAAAGTCCATACTTTGTTCTCATACATGTATCTCATCTCAGGTTTCATGGCCTCAAGCCATTTCGCGGAATCTGGGCTCATCATCGCTTCCTCATGGTTCGTAGACTCGTCACGGTCAAGCAACATGACCTCCAGAACAGGATTACCATACCACTCTGGTGCGGATATCACTCTAGTTTACCTACGAGGTTCGGTAGTAACTGGATCTGAAGTTACATGATCATCATCATTAGCTTCCTCACTAATTGGTGTAGTAGTCACAAGAACAAATTTCTGTGATGAACTATTTTCCAATAAGGGAGTAGGTACAGTTACCTCATTAAGTTCTACTTTCCTCCCACTCATTTCTTTCGAGAGAAACTCCTTCTCCAGAAAGGATCCATTCTCAGCAACAAATGTCTTGCCTTCGGATCTGTGATAGAAGGTGTACCCAACAGTTACTTTTGGGTATCCTATGAAGATGCACTTCTCCGATTTGGGTTTGAGCTTATCAGGTTGAAATTTTTTCACATAAGCATTGCAACCTCAAACTTTAAGAAACGACAGCTTAGGTTTCTTGCCAAACCATAGTTCATATGGTGTCGTCTCAACGGATTTAGATGGTGCCCTATTTAACGTGAATGCAGCTGTCTCTAATGCATAATCCCAAAACGGTAGTGGTAGATCGGTAAGAGACATCATAGATCGCACCATATCTAATAAAGTACGGTTATGACGTTCGGACATACCATTACACTGTGGTGTTCCAGGTGGCGTGAGTAGTGAAACTATTTCACATTGTTTTAACTGAAGGCCAAACTCGTAACTCGAATATTTTACTTCTGCGATCATATCGTAGAAACTTTTATTTTGTTACGATGATTCTCCACTTCACTCTGAAATTCTTTGAACTTTTCAAATGTTTCAGACTTGTGTTTCATTAAGTAGACATACCCATATCTGCTCAAATCATTTGTGAAGGTCAGAAAATAACGATACTTGCCGTGAGCCTTAACACTCATCGGACCGCATACATCAGTATGTATTATTTCCAATAAGTCAGTTGCTCGCTCCATTGTTCCAGAGAACGGAGTCTTAGTCATCTTGCCCATGAGGCATGGTTCGCAAGCATCAAGTGATTCATAATCAAGTGATTCCAAAAGCCCATCAGCATGGATTTTCTTCATGCGCTTTACACCAATATGACCTAAACGGCAGTGCCACAAATAAGTTGCACTATCATTGTTAACTTTGCATCTTTTGGTTTCGGTATTATGAATATGTGTATCACTATGATCGAGATCCAACGAACCATTTTCATTGGGTGTGTAACCATATAAGGTTTTATTCATGTAAACAGAACAACAATTTATTCTCTTACTTAAATGAATAACCGTATTGCAATAAACATGATCAAATCATATTCATGCTCAACGCAAACACCAAATAACACTTATTTAGGTTCAACACTAATCCCGAAAGTATAGGGAATGTGCGATGATGATCATATCAATCTTGGAACCACTTCCAACACACATCGTCACTTCACCCTTAACTAGTCTGTGTTCATTCTGCAACTCCTGTTTCGAGTTACTACTCTTAGCAACTGAACCAGTATCAAATAACGAGGGGTTGCTACGAACACTAGTAAAATACACATCAATAATCTGTATATCAAATATACCTTTGTTCACTTTGCCATCCTTCTTATCCACCAAATACTTGGGGCAGTTCCGCTTCCAGTGACCAGTCCCTTTGCAGTAGAAGCACTTAGTCTCAGGCTTAGGATCAGACTTGGGCTTCTTCACTCGAGCAGCAACTTGCTTGCCGTTCTTCTTGAAGTTCCCTTTCTTTCCCTTTGCCCTTTTCTTGAAACTAGTGGTCTTGTTAATCATCAACACTTGATGCTCTTTCTTGATTTCTGCCTTCATCGATTTCATCATCATGAAAAGCTCGGGAATCATTTTCATCATCCCTTGCATACTATAGTTCATCACAAAGTTCTACTAACTTGGTGATGGTGACTAGAGAATTCTGTCAATCACTATTTTATTTGGAAGATTAACTCCCACTTGATTCAAGCGATTGTAGAACCCAGACAATCTGAACACATGCTCACTGCTTGAGCTATTCTCCTCCATCTTTTAGCTATAGAACTTGTTGGAGACTTCATATCTCTCAACTCGGGTGAGGGAGTCCTGGATTAGGGGGTGTCCGGATGGCCGGACTATACCTTCAGCCGGACTCCTGGACTATGAAGATACAAGATTGAAGACTTCGTCCCGTGTCCGGAAGGGACTTTCCTTGGCGTGGAAGGCAAGCTTGGCGATACGGATATGTAGATCTCCTACCATTGTAACCGACTTTGTGTAACCCTAACCCTCTCCGGTGTCTATATAAATCAGAGGGTTTTAGTCCGTAGGACAACATACAGAACAACAATCATACCATAGGCTAGCTTCTAGGGTTTAGCCTCTCCGATCTCATGGTAGATCAACTCTTGTACTACCCATATTATTAATATTAATCAAGCAGGATGTAGGGTTTTACCTCCATCAAGAGGGCCCGAACCTGGGTAATACTTCGTGTCCCTTGCCTCCTGTTACCATCCGGCCTAGACGCATAGTTCGGGACCCCCTACCCGAGATCCGCCGGTTCTGACACCGACATTGGTGCTTTCATTGAGAGTTCCTCTGCGTCGTCGCCGTCAGGCTCGATGGCTCCTACGATCATCAATAGCGATGCAGTCCAGGGTGAGACCTTCCTCCCCGGACAGATCTTCGTCTTCGGCGGCTTCGCACTGCGGGCCAATTCACTTGGCCATCTGGAGCAGATTGAAAGCTATGCCCCTGGCCGTCAGGTCAGATTTGGACGTTTAAACTACACGGCTGACATCCGCGGGGATTTGATCTTCGATGGATTCGAGCCACTGCCGAGCGCACTGCACTGTCACGACGAGCATGATCTAGCTCTACCGCCTAACAGTGCCCTAAAGGCCGCACCCGCATCGGCTTCGATCCTTAATTTGGAGCCAACTGCGCCGATCGAGGATGGGTGGTTGGACGCCGCCTCGGGGGCTGCGATCCTAATGGCGATCGAGCCGAACACCAGCCCCGCACTCCGTGAGACTCGTGATTCCAAGGAGCCGGACTCCTCTCCGGACTCCGAACCATTCGCGCCTCTGCCGATCGAATCCGATTGGGCGCCGATCATGGAGTTTACTGCCGCAGACATCTTTCAGCACTCGCCCTTCGGCGATATTATGAAATCACTAAAGTGTCTCTCTTTATCAGGAGAACCCTGGCCGGACTACGGTCAACAAGATTGGGATACGGATGATGAAGAAATTCAAAGCCCACCCACCACCCACTTTTTAGCCACTGTCGATGATTTAACCGACATGCTCGACTTCGACTCCGAAGACATCGATGGTATGGACGCCGATGAAGGTGAACATGAAGAACCAACGCCTATTGGGCCCTGGAATGCCACCTCGTCATATGACGTATACATGGTGGACGCACCAAAAGATGACGACGAGGAGCGGAAGGACGCACCGAAAGCTTGTTCCCTCGAAAAGCAGTCACAGCGGCGACGCAAGCGCCGCCCCAAATCCCGCCTCAACAGAAATAGCGATCACATAGACCCAGCGCTGGAGCAGGGCGAACCGCTGCCGGACAACGGCAATCCGGATAATCAAACCGAACAAACAAATTCTATCAAGGATAATGGTCCGGACGACATAACGCCGCACAGGCACCCGGAGTAGCAGAATGCCCGTAAAAGGCTTGTTGCCACTACGAGGAGTCCTAAAAAGCAGAAGCAAAGGCTCAAGGACGCGCAAGACACACTCCAAATCACATGGAGTAAAATACTCAACACTGCAGCAAAGTACGGCAACAATCGCCCCTCCAAGAGCTACCCAAAGCGGAAGCTGCTACCCGAATTCGACGAGGAGGCCTCAGACCCCCCACAACCAAATACCAAAGCAGCCACCTGGTCGGATAGACGACCCCTCTACCAACACAGAGCGGCATACAACGCCGCTCACAATACAACACGCGACCCATGCGAGGGCTCGCACCCAAAGGACGGTGCAACAAGATCCATCTATGGACCATGCAAGCGCGCCCCAGCATACAATGCAACACAACAAACATCCGAACAATGCGGTACACCCAGCTACAAGGGTATCGCACACCCCCTATGTTTCGCCGATGAGGTGCTGGACCATGAATTTCCAAAGGGATTCAAGCCCGTAAACATAGAGGCATACGACGGAACAACAGACCCTGGGGTATGGATTGAGGACTACATCCTTCATATCCATATGGCTCGAGGAGATGATCTCCATGCCATCAAGTACTTACCCCTCAAGCTCAAAGGGCCAGCTCGTCACTGGCTCAAAGGCCTCCCCGAAAGCTCCATTGGAAGTTGGGAAGAGCTCGAAGACGCCTTTCGGGCAAATTTTCAAGGGACTTATGTCCGACCTCCGGATGCGGACGATTTGAGTCATATAACTCAACAGCCCGGAGAGTCAGCCCGAAAGTTTTGGAACAGGTTTCTTACTAAAAAGAACCAGATTGTCGATTGTCCAGACACCGAAGCCTTGGCAGCTTTCAAGCATAGCGTCCGTGACGAATGGCTCGCCAGACACCTCGGCCAAAATAAGCCGAGAACGATGGCCGCATTAACAAACCTCATGACCCGCTTTTGCGCGGGTGAGGACAGCTGGCTAGCCAGATGCAGCACCAGTGACCCCAGTACATCTGAAGTTAGAGATGGAAACGAGAAATCACGGCGCAACAGCAATAACAAACGCCGGAATAAAGAAGACAGCATGAAGGGCACGACAGTAAATGCCGGATTCAAAAGCTCTCGGCCAGGTCAAAAGCCGCCCCCTAAAGGCACCAGGGATGAACTGTCCAGCCTCAACAAAATTCTGGACCAAGTATGTCAGATCCATAGTACCCCTGGTAAACCTGCTAATCATACCCACAGAGAATGTTGGGTCTTCAAGCAGTCCGGCAAGCTCAACACCGTACACAAGGAGGAGGATACACCAAGTGAAGACGAGGATGAGCCCCCCAAGCAAGACATGGGGGAACAAAAGAAATTTCCACCAGAAGTCAAAACAGTAAACGTGTTACACGTGATCAAGGGAAAAACAACGCGGCACTCCCAGAAAAATATACCCAAGTGCCTGTCACCGCGAAGTCCTGCCACTAGTCGTCTCAAGCGATCACTTTCGACCATAGCGATTACTCAGCAAGTATCCGACACGCAGGATGGGCTGCCCTGGTATTAGACCCAGTAATTGGCGGATATCACTTCACACGAGTCTTGATGGATGGCGGCAGTAGCCTAAACCTAATATATCAGGATACAATCCACGGGATGGGGTTAGACCCAACACAAATTCGCCATAGCAATACTACCTTTAAAGGAGTAACGCCAGGCCCAGGGGCTCGTTGTACGGGCTCCCTCCTACTACAAGTTATATTCGGCTCCCCCGATAACTTCCGTCGCGAGCATTTAACTTTCCACATCGCTCCGTTTCAAAGTGGCTATCAAGCACTGCTCGGACACGAAGCTTTCGCTCGCTTTAATGCAATACCACACTATGCCTCCCTCACACTCAAGATGCCCAGTCCACGTGGCATCATTACAGTGCACGGAAATATCAAGCGATCTCTGCGCGCCGAAGAAAGTGAGGCTGCCTTGGCAGCCGCACACTAAAGGCGCCCGGACCAGCGAAAGCATCCAATAGGTCGTCAAGACCTCAGACACAAGTAATCGAGTCCGGCGCTGCTACTTATACCGAATAAATGGTCACACCCCTATTTGTCAATACAAGGGGCTCAACACGCGCAGACAAGTGGCAATTTCTTCTCTTCTTGAATTATACATGGTTTCTTTAAAAAACTATCTTTTTGCACGACAACTTTTTCACCTAAATTCCTCTCTTTTACAGATGATCATCGTGCTACACCCGCCCAGGATACGGCACAATGGAGACACAGGCGCAGACGTGCAGCAGGGACCCGCTCCAAGGATTCTTTTTAGATTAAGACCATGCGTAAACCTTTTTTACTGTCTCTTGTTGATACATATCCACCATTGAGAAGGATGCTGACGTCTTGGCATGTGGCCACGCCAGAACAATGCATGTACCTGGACACAAGGGGCTTCTTACAAAGGCCATTACTTAGGCCCGGTTTATACCACAAAGACCGAATACCTTAGGGAGTGTTCGGCGTCGCGAGTTTGGCCCTATATGCATCAGCTCCGAATCATTGTCTTTGGTTAAATGTTGGGTTTGCCCGGCTCCTGTGTTTTGGTGCCTTACGTTCCGCTTTACCGGTTAAGGTAGCACCAGGAGAACTACTGCGATTGTGCCCTGGTTCATCCAGACGAGCACCTCAGTAGAGAAAGCCGAAAACTGACTGTCATGATATAGCGTGAGACTGGTCAACCACTCGATGACCCATGGGAATGTTAGAATTCCTCCGCCTTAACGAAGGGCCGTTTTCCGGCCAGGCATGTACGCACCCCGAGATCGGGAGAGTGCGGAGCCACCAGGGGCTATCTAGTAGCCCCACTGTCAAACTCCTATGGCTAAGTGAAAGTGCTAAAGCATTATAGTCCGGTCGCCTCGCTCGCTCCGCTATCACCTCCTTAATAGGACCAAGACGTTGGGTTAAGTGTGAACGCGTGTTTTTGCGAGCACCTCCGCATTATATGCGTGGGGGTTGAAGCCGACGACTGCAATCTTTCAGGTTATACACATGTATACATAAACGGCCGCCCAGGAGGCATCATATTACTTTCAGGCAAAAGTATAAAAATAGCCTTATGAAAATTTATAAAAGCATTTCGCTTACAATGAGATTACATATCACTCAAACATAATATTTTTTGAGCACTGGGTCTCTATCAAACGAGCACCCTCAAGAACTTCTTCAAAGTAGTGCTCAGCAGCCCTTCGACCTATGGCCGAATCCCGCGCTGCAACAGTGGTAGCATCCATCTCCGCCCAGTATGCTTTAACACGGGCAAAGGCCATCCGGGCGCCCTCTATGCACGCCGACCTCTTCATCCCATTAATGCGCGGCACCACGTCAAGGAACTGCTGCACCAAGCTGAAATAGCTGTTCGGTTTTGACCTTTCCGGCCATAGCTGATCCACAACAAACCTCATGGAGAGTCCGGACAACCTATTTAGTTCGGCCCATTCGGCTAATTGGTCAGTTAATGAAAGCAGACGCTCGGGAGAATGGAATTATCTCCAAAACAGCTGGTCTACTTCACGGTCCGTCTGACCCTGAAGGTACTTGGCCGCATCAGCAGCGCTCGCCGCCAAATCCATATACACATCCTTCGAACTCCACAGCCGATCCAGAGGGGCATACCGTGGATCTCCGAACTTCCTCCGCAACATAAAGGATTTCCCAGCCACAATATCCCCGGCTTCCCGCAGCTCCTCCTTCTTTGCCCTCAGAGTAGAGCGGAGGTCTTTTCTCGTCGCAGCAGCCTTCTCAAGGTCCGATGCCTTTGCTTGGTTTTCCTTTTCAAGAACCCGGCAATGGTTGGCGGCGGTTTTTAATTCTATGGCCATCTTGGCCATCTTGTCTCGGCTCTCGCCATGCGCGGCCTTCTTGGCTTGCAACTCTTCGGCCGTCTTCAAAGCAGCCGCATTACCCAACCTCGCTTGTTCCTTGGCTCGGGCAAGTTCTGCCCGCATGGCCTCAACAGTGGCAGCTCCATCTGCAGTCATAACATATTAAAGATACTGGCATCATGCTTCTCTTCCTATGTGGCATTTACCAGATAATGACACTTACCCTGTGCCTCGTCAAGCCTTTTGTTAACAAGCTCAATGTCGGCGTCCGCCGCATCCAACTGCCGTTCTAAATGGGCAAACTCGCTAGTCCGGCTAGCCACCGGAGCTTCCATCACCTGCACATAGAGGCAGTATGGTTATTACCTGGGAATATGATCCTCTGTTCGTCGTCGTTTCCGATGACAACCAGAGTCTCAGGGGCTACTATCTACACAGGGCACACCTAGCATGTGCAGGACTATCATACATTCTTTTACGTACCTCAAAGCCTGTCAGTAGACTCATAAAAGCTTCATGCAATCCGCTTTCGGAGGACGACATTCTCTCCATCACCGTATTCATCAGCACACGGTGTTCATCTGAGATGGCCGCTCGCCCCACCAACTCCCTCAGAACATCCGATCGCACACTAGACGGTGCCGGACTCTTTTGTCTGCTCTCTTCGGGAGCCGGACACTAGGAGCTTCGGGGGTCAATGGGATTATCTTCTGGCCTCACCGGACTCGGAGAGGCCCTCCCCGACGACACTTCAGGGTCACCCGCTTCCGGAGCGGAGGAGTCTGGAGGAGGCGTTTCGCTCTCCATCATCTCTGGAAGAAGATCCCCCGAAGACGAGCTCATTTGAGAGGGGTTAAGTCCCGAACTGCAAAACTATATGCGGTGGTTATTTTCTCAGAAGAAAAAGATGGCATATCTGTACTATTAAAGTATTTCGGGTCACTTACAACTCGCGGGGGAATTGATCCCCCCCACGAACTTTGTGCGGCAACAGCACCCCCCAAGGTAGGACCCTCTGTGGGAGACTTCTTCTCTCGTTTGGAAGCTTTGGCTTCCGAATCCCCGGGCGCAGTCCTTTTCCTCTTCTGGTTGTCTTCCTTCATGGAGACGTTCGCTCCCTCAGTTAGAATGGGCAGCATTGGGGGCCCGCATCCGCCCGTATTATCCTCCACAGTATCTTCTTTCAAGGGCTCCGGGCAAGGTGCGGTCTGGAGCATCTTTTCCAATACCGGATTTTCCAAACCCTCAGGAAGGGGGGCCGAACACCGAATCAACTTCGCCTTTGTTAGCCAGTCCTGGTCAAAAAGCGAAACTCTCAGAAATAACTCCGTAACAAAGGAGAGATAGTATGTTCGGCCGGAAGATGCCTTACCTGTTCGGCGGCGCGGTTACTACTCAGGCCCACGTCCTCGGTGATTTCCGGACACTCCACCTGAGGTCCGAAGAATGACTTGTACATCTCCTCGTGCGTCAAGCCGAGGAAATTTTGAATGACATGCGGTCCCTCGGGATTGAACTCCCACAAGCGAAGGGGCCGGCGTTTGCAAGGCTGGACTTGACGGACCAGCATAACTTGTATTACCGCAACCAAACTGAAATCTCCATTAAAGAGATCTCGAATGCAGCTTTGCAGTATAGACACGTCCTTGGCTGAACCCCAGCTCAGTCCTCTGCTAATCCATGACATCAGTTGTGGTGGAGGGCCCGAGCGGAAAACGGGGGCGGCAGCCCACTTGGCACTTCTAGGAGCCGTGACGTAGAACCACTCCTGTTGCCACAATTCAGACACCTCTGGAATAGAACCTTTGGGCCATGAAGCTCCCGTCATCTTGCGTATTGAGGCACCTCCACATGCCGCATGTTGCCCCTCGATCATCTTCGGCTTTACTTCAAAGGTCTTGAGCCATAGGCCAAAGTGAGGGGTAACCCGGAGGAAGGCCTCGCACACGACAATAAATGTCATGATATGAAGAAAGGAGTCCGGAGCTAGATCATGGAAATCTAGCCCGTAATAAAACATCAAGCCCCTGACGAAAGGATCCAGAGCAAGGCCTAGACCTCGGAGGAAGTGGGAGACGAACACGACGCTCTCGTTGGGTTCGGGGGAGGGGACGGCCTGCCCCCAGGGAGGCAGCCGATGCAAAATCTCGGCGGTCAGATATCTGGCCTCCCTCAACTTTTGGATGTCTTCTTCCGTGACGGAGGAAGGCACCCATCGGCCTTGAAGGCTAGATCCGGACATGACTGAAGGTTCGGAGCACCTGACCTGAACTTTGGGCGTTTGAGCTTGAGGTGGGGGAAGGATTCGATTGAGCACAGGAGGGAAAAATAAAAGCCTTGTCCCTTTATAAAGAGGGTGAATATCAAGCGTCCTCTCCGTGTACGTTTGGACTTGCCTATAATCTAGGAGTCCTAGAAGCGGTTGGGTTACCCACGCCCGTATTGATGAGAATCCCGGAATAAGGGGACACGATCTCTGCTTTAACAAGACATGCCAAGGAAACCGCCTCGCATGACGCGCTGAGGTGGGATAATGAAACGACTCGGATAAAGGCTTGGCCGTGGTGTGTCACACTACGGAATACGTCAGCAGATTAGATTTGTGTAAATATTATTCTCTCTATGGCAATATGTGGAAACTTATTTTGCAGAGCCGGACACTATCTTTGTGTTCAAAGTCTTCTATGAAGTACTTGGAGGAGGAACCCGCCTTGCAATACCGAAGACAATCCGCGTGCCGGACTCGTCATCATTGAAGCCTGGTTCAGGGGCTACTGAGGGAGTCTTGGATTAGCGGGTGTCCGGATGGCCGGACTATACCTTCAGCCGGACTCCTGGACTATGAAGATACAAGATTGAAGACTTCGTCCCATGTCCTGAAGGGACTTTCCTTAGCGTGGAAGGCAAGCTTGGCGATACGGATATGTAGATCTTCTACCATTGTAACCAACTTTGTGTAACCCTAACCCTCTCCGGTGTCTATATAAACCGGAGGGTTTTAGTCCGTAGGATAACATACAGAACAACAATCATACCATAGGCTAACTTCTAGGGTTTAGCCTCTCCGATCTCGTGGTAGATCAACTCTTGTACTACCCATATCATTAATATTAATCAAGCAGGACGTAGGGTTTTACCTCCATCGAGAGGGCCTGAACCTGGGTAAAACTTCGTGTCCCTTGCCTCCTGTTACCATCCGGCCTAGACGCACAGTTCGGGACCCCCTACCCGAGATCCGCCGGTTTTGACACCGAGATCGGGTATTTGCTTGAAATATTAACTTCAACTCCTGGAACATCCATATGATCCATGATGTTCAAAACGTCTTTGAAGTCCCGATTCTAAGTTGTTAAGCATGGTGCACTAAACTATCAAGTAGTCATCATATTGAGCTAGCCAAACATTCATGACGTCTGCATCTGCTCGTGCAATAGGTCTATCACCTAGCGATGCATTAAGGACATAATTCTTCTGTGCAGCAATGAGGATAAACCTCAGATCATGGATCCAATCCGCATCATTTCTACTAACATCTTTCAACTTAGTTTTCTCTAGGAACATATCAAAAATAAAACAGGGGAGCTAAACGCGAGCTATTGATCTACAACATAGATATGCTAATACTACCAGGACTAAGTTCATGATAAGTTTAAGTTCAATTAATCATATTACTTAAGAACTCCCACTTAGAAAGACATCCCTCTAATCTTCTAAGTGATCACGTGATCCAAATCAACTAAACCATAACCGATCATCACGTGAAATGCAGTAGCTTTCAATGGTGAACATCAGTATGTTGATCATATCTACTATATGATTCACGCTCGACCTTTCGGTCTCAGTGTTCCGAGGCCATATCTGCATATGCTAGGCTCGTCAAGTTTAACCTGAGTATTCTGCGTGTGCAAAACTGGCTTGCACCCGTTGTAGATGGACGTAGAGCTTATCACACCCGATCATCACGTGGTGTCTGGGCACGACGAACTTTGGCAATGGTGCATACTCAGGGAGAACACTTTTATCTTGAAATTTAGTGAGAGATCATCTTATAATGCTACCGTCAATCAAAGCAAGATAAGATGCATAAAAGATAAACATCACATGCAATCAATATAAGTGATATGATATGGCCATCATCATCTTGTGCTTGTGATCTCCATCTCCGAAGCACCGTCATGATCACCATCGTCACCGGCGCGACACCTTGATCACCATCGTAGCATCGTTGTCGTCTCACCAATCTTATGCTTCCACGACTATCGCTACCGCTTTGTGATAAAGTAAAGCATTACAGCGCGATTGCATTGCATACAATAAAGCGACAACCATATGGCTCCTGCCAGTTGTTGATAACTCGGTTACAAAACATGATCAACTCATACAATAAAATTTAGCATCATGTCTTGACCATATCACATCACAACATGCCCTGCGAAAACAAGTTAGACGTCCTCTACTTTGTTGTTGCAAGTTTTACGTGGCTGCTACGGTCTTAGCAAGAATCGTTCTTACCTACGCATCAAAACCACAATGATAGTTTGTCAAGTTGGTGCTGTTTTAACCTTCGCAAGGACCGGGTGTAGCCACACTTGGTTCAACTAAAGTTGGAGAAACTGACACCCGCCAGCCACCTGTGTGCAAAGCACGTCGGTAGAACCAGTCTCGCGTAAGCGTACACGTAATGTCAGTCCGGGCCGCTTCATCCAACAATACCGCCGAACCAAAGTATGACATGCTGGTAAGCAGTATGACTTATATCGCCCACAACTCACTTGTGTTCTACTCATGCACAACATCAACGCATAAAACCTGGCTCTGATACCACTATCGGGGAACATAGTAATTTCAAAAAATTTCCTACGCACACGCAAGATCATGGTGATGCATAGCAACGAGAGGGGATAGTGTTGTCTACGTACCCTCGTAGACCGTCCGCGGAAGCACTATATCAACGCGGTTGATGTAGTCGTACGTCTTCACGTCCGGCCGATCCAAGTACCGAAAGCACAACACCTCCGAGTTCTGCACACATTCGGCTCGGTGACGTCCTTGCCTTCTCGATCCAGCAAGAGGGGCGAAGTAGTAGATGAGTTCCGGCAGCACGACGGCATGGTGACGGTGTTGGTGAAGAACAATCTCCGCAGGGCTTCTCCTAAGCACTACGAAAACTATGACGGAGGATAAACTAGAGGGGACGGGGTTGCCGACACATGGCTTGGTGTTTCTTGATGTGTCTTTGGTGCTAGCCCTACCCCTCTATTTATATGTTGAGCCCTGGGGTCGAAACTTGGAGTAAAAGCCTCCTCAAAGTCGGTTTCACCCGAAAGGCAAGAGTCCTTCTCGGACTCCAGGGCTAGACGCCAGGGTTCCCGGTGTCTACCCCCTAGACGCCAGGGTTCCTGGCTTCTAGCCTCTGGTCTCCGCAAAACTTCCTTTTGCAATTTCCAAAAGCCTCGTGGGCTTTCCCCTTTGGCCCAGATAAAGTGTTCTCGTGCCCAAACATTTCGAGAAACATCCGGAACCCCTTTCGGTGAATTCTGGAACCCTTCCGGAGATCAAACACTACTATCCCATGTATCAAACTTTATCTCCGGACCATTCCGGAGTTCCTCGTCATGTCCGTGATCTAATCTCGGACTCCGAATAACATTCGGTCATCAACATACATAACTCATATAGTACTATATCGTCAACGAACGTTAAGCGTGCGGACCCTATGGGTTCGAGAACTATGTAGACATGATTGAGACACCTCTCTGGTCAATAACCAATAGCGGGACCTGGATGCCCATATTGGCTCCTACATATTCTACGAAGATCTTTATCGGTCAGACCGCATAACAACATACGTTGTTCCCTTCATCATCGGTATGTTACTTGCCCGAGATTCGATCGTCGGTATCTCAATACCTAGTTCAATCTCGTTACCGGCAAGTCTCTTTACTCGTTCCGTAATACATCATCCCGCAACTAACTCATTTGTTGCAATGCTTGCAAGGCTTATAGTGATGTGCATTTCCGAGTGGGCCCAAAGATACCTCTCCGACAATCGGAGTGACAAATCCTAATCTCGAAATACGCCAACCCAACAAGTACCTTCGGAGACACCTGTAGAGCACCTTTATAATCACCCAGTTACGTTGTGACGTTTGGTGGCACACAAAGTGTTCCTCCGGTAAATGGGAGTTGCATAATCTCATAGTCATAGGAACATGTATAAGTCATGAAGAAAGCAATAGCAACAAACTAAACGATCATGTGCTAAGCTAACGGAATGGGTCAAGTCAATCACATCATTCTCCTAATGATGTGATCCTGTTAACCAAATGACAACTCATGTCTATGGTTAGGAAACATAACCATCTTTGATCAACGAGCTAGTCAAGTAGAGGCATACTAGTGACACTCTGTTTGTCTATGTATTCACACATGTATTATGTTTCCGGTTAATACAATTCTAGCATGAATAATAAACATTTATCATGATATAAGGAAATAAATAATAACTTTATTATTGCCTCTAGGGAATATTTCCTTCAGTTCCTCTGACTATGATATTATGCAACTCCCGAATACCGGAGGAACACCTTGTGTGCTATCAAACGTCACAATGTAACTGGATGATTATAAAGATGCTCTACAGGTGTCTCCGATGGTGTTTGTTGAGTTGGCATAGATCGAGATTAGCATTTGTCACTCTGTGTATCAGAGAGGTATCTCTGGGCCCTCTCGGTAATACACATCACTATGAGCCTTGCAAGCAATGTGACTAATGAGTTAGTCATGGGATGATGTATTACGGAATGAGTAAAGAGACTTGCCGGTAACGAGATTGAACTAGGTATGATGATACCGAAGTAACATACCGATGACAAAGGGAACAACGTATGTTGTTATGAGGTTTGACCGATAAAGATCTTCGTAGAATATGTAGGAGCCAATATGAGCATCCGGGTTCTGCTATTGGTTATTGACCGAAGATGTGTCTCGGTCATGTCTACATAGTTCTTGAACCCATAGGGTCCGCACGCTTAACGTTCGATGGTTATTTGTATTATGAGTTATGTGATTTGATGACTGAAGTTTGTTCGGAGTCCCGGATGAGATCACGGAGATGACGAGGAGTCTCGAAATGGTCGAGAGATAAATATCCATATATTGGAAGGTTACATCCGGACACCAAAATGGTTCGGGTTGATTCAGATAAGTTTCGGAGTACCGGGGTTACCGGACCCCCCCCCCCACAGGGAAGATCATGGGCCTTCACGGGCCTTAGTGGAAAGGAGAGGAGGGCCACAAGGGAGTCCACCCCCATGTCCAGTCCGAATTGGACTAGGGAGGGGGGTGGCACCCCCTCTTTCCTTCTCCCCTATTCCTCCTTCCCTCTCTCTCCCTCTCTTGGAAAGGAAGGGGACTCCAACTAGGGTTGGGAATCCTAGTTGGACTCCCCTATGGCGCGCCCCCCTTGGGCCGGCCTCCTCTTCCCCCCTCCTTTATATACGTGGGAGGGGGCACCCAAAAGACACACCAAGTCTTCTCTTAGCCGTGTGCGGTGCCCTCCTCCACAGTTACACACCTTGGTCATATCGTTGTAGTGCTTGTTGGGGAACATAGTATTTCAAAAAAATTCCTACGATCACGCAAGATCTATCTAGGATATGCATAGCAACGAGAAGGGAGAGTGTGTCTACGTACCCTGGTAGACCGAAAGCGGAAGCGTCGAGTAACACGGTTGATGTAGTCGAACGTCCTCGCGATCCAACTGATCAAGTACCGAACACACGACACCTCCGTGATCTGCACACGTTCAGCTCGGTGACGTCCCTCATAGTCTAGATCCAGCTGAGGCCGAGGGAGAGTTTTGTCAGCACGACGGCGTGTTGACGGTGATGATGAAGTTACCGATGCAGGGCTTCGCCTAAGCACTACGACAATATGACCGAGGTGGAAATCTGTGGAGGGGGCCACCACACACGGCTAAGAAATCAACTTGTGTGTCTATGGGTGCCCCCCTTCCCCATATATAATGGAGTGGAGGAGGGGCCCGGCCGGCCTCATGGGGTGCGCCCCAAGGGGGGAATCCTACTCCTACTAGGAGTAGGTTCCCCCCTTTCCTAGTCCAAGTAGGAGGAGAAGGAAAGGGAAGTGGGAGAGAAGGAAAGGGGGGTGGCCCCCCTCCTAATTCGGGTTGGTCTTGGGGGGCGCGCCCCTCCACTTGGCCGCCTCCTCCTCTCTTCTACTAAAGCCCATGAAGTCCCAATAACCCCCTGGTACTCCGGAAAATGCCCGAACCTATCCGAAACCTTTCCGGTGTCCAAACATAACCTTCCAATATATTAATCTTCATGTCTCAACCATTTCGAGACTCCTCGTCATGTCCGTGATCACATCCAGGACTCTGAACAACCTTCGGTACATCAAACCACATAACTCACAATACATATCATCATCGAACGTTAAGCGTGCGGATCCTATGGGTTCCAGAACTATGTAGACATGACCGAGACTCATCTCCGGTCAATAACCAATAGCAGAACCTCGATGCACTACAAAAAATACACATCCGTGACATTTTGTGACGAACGAATTTTTTTCTGTCGTACTTATGACACTTCTATGATGATAATTGTGACAAAACTCGGTATCATCATAGATGTGGTGGTCTCCTACTTTTGTGAAAAAAATCATGACAGATGATAATTGTGACAAAACTCGGTATCATCATAAATGTGGTGGTCTCCTACTTCTATGACAAAAAATCATGACAGACGATAATTGTGACAAAACTTGGTATCATCATAGATGTGGTGGTCTCCTGCTTCTATGACAAAAAATCATGACAGACGATAATTGTGACAAAACTCGGTATCATCATAAATGTGGTGGTATCCTACTTCTATGACAAAAAATCATGACAAAAATGGGCTTTTCGTCTTGGGCGGGCTGGAGATGCAACTGCATGACATTCTTTGTGCCGTCCATGACGGAAAATATCGGGGTGTTCCCGGTTACAGTGGGTGGTCGGGGCCGAGTGATGCGCATTTCTCTCGTACATGCATGCGCGTGGGTGCTAGGCGTTGGGCTCTAACTGAACCCGAGTGAGGCGTTGGGCTCTAACTAAACTCGAGCGATTGCACTGCAGGCTACGCGTTACTGAACCCGAGCGATCGATCGTTGGCTGTTAACTGAACCCGATCGAGCGATTCCTTCGCTACTGCTGCTAACTGAAGCCGATCGATGCTGCCTCTGGATGAATGGTGAGCGTTGCTGGGGGGTTTGGATGAACAGTTCCCAGTGGGGGTGGATGAACAGGACCCTATGGTGTTGCCTCTGGATGAACATGACCCTGATCGATCGAGCCGATTGGGGATGGATGAACAGGACCTCGTGGAGGGCAGTATGAACAGGACGACCCCGTGAAGGGCTGGATGAATAGTAGATGGTGGAGGGCTGGATGAACAGTAGCCCGTGGAGGGGTGGTTAAACAGGAGCCCGTGTGGAGAGGGCCGGTTGAACAGTAGCCGGTGGAGTAGCGCGCGGTAGAGGCTGGATGAACAGGAGCCCGTGGATGAGCAGTCGCAGGTGGAGGCTGGAGGAGGTCGATGGTGGATGAACAGTAGCCCGTGGAGGCTGGAGGGGGTCGACGGTGGAGATGAACAGTATCTCGTGGAGTCCCGTTTTGCAGTACGCCACACCCCTCCCGATGAACAGGACCCCTATTTTGACCGTAGCGCTCCAACACAAGTCCATTTCCTCCGTTTTGCGGTACGCCACACCCCTCCCGATGAACAGGACCCCGTTTCGACCATAGGAGGTCCGTTTCCTCCGTTTTGCTGTACGCTAGACCCCTCCCGATGAACAGGATCCCATTTCGACCGTGGCCGGTCGAACACAAGGCCGTTTCCTCTGTTCTGCGGTACGCCAGGCCTCGTTTCCATCGACTGTTCCGTCCAAGCCCTCTCGATGAACACGACGACGCATTCCATTCCGACCCAGCCGGTTGGCTCCCCATGAACACGACGACGACACTATTTCTCCGTTCTGACCCAGACATGTGCATGAGCCTTGGCCATACGTATGCGCGAGTAGGCGTTCGAGACCCTGCCCGTATGTACATACGTGGCCGTATTTTCTTTCTTGCACACTGTCCGCTGTACGTACGTGTACATGCTACATGCGCGCCTCTACTACGACACGTGCGCGCCTCTACATGGACCAGTATGTATGTACACATTCGCGACCAGAATGACAACGCTAGTATGCTTCGACCAGGTGGGTCCTGACTGTCAGGCACTTCCTTGCGTGCGAAGATGTAACTGGTGGGTCCCAGCAGTCAGGGGGGCGAATCGTTTTTTTTTTGCCCGGACGCACTTCCTTGCGTGCAAAGATGTAGCTGGTAGGTCCCAGCAGTCAGGGGGGAACGTTTTTTCGCGAAATACGGTTGCCCGTCCAGTGGGTCCCTGTTGTCAGGTGGAGAAATCATTATTTTCCGCGTAATAAGGAGGCACTTCCTTGCTGCGGCTGTGGACTCAGCTGTCAGCATCTCCACGTACAGTCCACGTCCGATGGAAGCCGTTCCTTGACCACGTTGACCACGCAGGTGGTGGACGACGATGAGGCCTAGGAAGGGGACGACGCGGAGCCGGGGATGATGTGGCAGTGGATGCCCACACGTAGAGGAGTATGAGGGTTCACTGGTTCGCTGCGGTGTGAGGCTGCCGTCGCCGCAGAATAACAGGGGGTGTGGGTGAGTAGAGGGATGGCCTGGCCAGCGGTGGGAGTAGTAGGGGGCGGTGAGGCCTCCGCCGCATCGCAGCCGACCACGGGAGGCAGGAGCACGAGGCACGACCGGCGCTGGTTTGGGCGGCTGGAGCAAGAAGACCAGAGGTTGAAGAAGCACTATGGCCGCTGGATGGACATTGTACGGTCACTGGAGCTAGAATCATGCATATTGACTAAGTTGACAAAGCCCTCCGTCCTCGTCAACTTAGTAGGCCCACAAGTCAGCCTGCCACTATACTGGGTCCTAGCTAGCAGGGGGAGTATTCATTTTTTTGTGCGTAATAAGGAGGCACTTCCTTGCGTGCGAAGATGTAGCTGGTTGGTCCCAGCAGTCAGGGGGAAACTTTTTTTCGCGAAATACGGTGGCCCGTCCAGTGGGTCCCTGCTGTTAGGTGGAGGAATAATTATTTTATGCGTAATAAGGAGGCACTTCCTTGCGGCCGCCGTGGACCCAGCTGTCAGCCTCTCCATGTACAGTACTCTTCCAATGGAAGTCGTTCCTTGACCACGTTGACCACGCCGCGCCGAGAGCACCAGGGCGGTAGACGACGGTGAGGCCTAGGAAGGGGATGACGCGGAGCCGGGGAAGACGCGAAAGTGGATGCCCATGCGTAGAGGAGTATGAGGGTTCACTGGTTCGCTGCGGTGTGAGGCTGCCGTCGCCGCAGAATAACAGGGGGGTGTGGGTGAGTAGAGGGATGGCCTGGCCAGCGGTGGGAGTAGTAGGGGCGGTGAGGCCTCCGCGACATCAGAGCCGGCCATGGGAGGCAGGAGCACGAGGCACAACCGGCGCTGGTTTGGGTGGCTGGAGCAAGAAGACCAGAGGTTGAAGAAGCACTACAGCCGTTGGATGGACATCGTACAGTCACTGGAGCTAGAATCGTGCATATTGACTAAGTTGACAAAGCCCTCCATCCCTGTCAACTTAGTAGGCCCACAAGTCAGCCTCCCACTATACTGGGTCCCAACTAGCAGGTGGATTTTTCAATTTTTTGTGCGTAATAAGGAGGCACTTCCTTGCGTGCGAAGATATAGCTGGTGGGTCCAAGCTGTCAGCGGCGGTAGCATTTTTTCGCGAAATACAGAGGCCCTTTCGGTGGGTCCCAGATGTCAGGTGGAGGAATCATTATTTTGCGCGTAATAAGGAGGCATTTCCTTGCGTGCGGCCGTGGACCCAGCTGTCAGCCTCTCCACATACAGTCAACTTCAGATGCATGTCGGTTGTTGACCATGTTGACCAGGCCGTGCCGAGAGCACTAGGGCGGTGGACGACGGCGAGGCCTAGGAAGGGAACGGAGCCAGGGAAGACTCAGCAGTTGTTTCCCACGCGGAGGGGAGTATGACTGTACAAGGGTTTACTGGTTCGTCAGCCGTCGCCGGATAATAACATCAGGTGTGGGTGAGTAGAGGGATGGCTAGGCCAGCGATAGGAGTACGGTGGGGCGGTGAGGCCTGCGCGGCAGCACAGCCGGCCGCGGGGAGGAGGGAGCAGGCAGTCCCGCCGGCGCTTGTTTGAGCGGTTGGAGCAGGAAGAGCAGAGCTTGAAGAAGCACGACGGCCGTTGGATGGACATCCAACAGTCACTACTTGTGCGTCAACCTTTTTTTAGGAAAGCCTCAAATAATTGAAAAACAATATACAACCCATCTGCCATTATTTCTAATAATTTACAGCCCATGTGCTAATTCTTAAGGTTTTTTTGAGCCCATATTCTTTTTGTTAGCATTACGGCCCATATTATGGCCACGGTTAAAAAATTATATGAAATTTTGCATATTTCGGTGCGGTCCGAACTGTTTTTAATCTCGAAATTTCGAGTCACATTCAAATTGATTTTAAAAAATCAATGTATATCAATATAAAATCCAACAAATTGTCCATGCATAAAAATCAATGCAATTTAAAATCTCGAAATGAAAAAAAAAATTGAAACTAATTGCCGGTTTGATGTGTTTTAAAAATGTACAACCCATTTCTCATTATTGATAGGCCATTTTCTCGGCCAGCCGAATGAAGCTCTCCTCGTCTTGAAAGATTTGCAGCCCAACAGGCCTGACAAAGCGATTACTTGGCAAATCACAAAAAAACTGGGCTAGCCATTTTCAGAAAGAAAAAAAACTACTGGGTTGGTTTGTGGTAAACATAAAAGAGAAGGCTGTCTAGACAGGACAGAGTGCCCCGCACAGCCCAGTTGACACACTTCTTCCGTCTCAAAAACAAATTAAATAAATGCCACTCCAATTATGGCAATTCATAAAAATGCCACTGCAATTTTTGCAAACTTCGGAAAACGCCACTGCAATTTTTGCAAACTTTGGAAAACGCCATTGCAATTTGCAAAATTTGAAAAACGCCACTCCAGACTTCGAAAAATGCCACTGGAAATGGCATGAAATGACATTTTTCAAAGTTTGGAAATTGCAGTGGCATTTCTCGGAAACACCAGATTTGGAGTGGCATTTATCAAATTAACCCAAAACAAAAATAACTGGGTGAGCTGCTGGGTCCCTGGTGTCAGCCGCTCGTTATGCAATTCTCTCGTTTATTGACTACATTGACAATGGCATGGGACCCAAATGTCAGAAATCCATTAGGAGGAGCCATTTTTTTATTGGCTTGAAATAAGGAGGCACTTGCTTGCATACTGCAATGACCTTGGCGGGTCCCTGCTGTCATCCTCTCCACGTACAATCATCTCTTGATTGTGTACGCGTCAACTTGGCAGGCCCACAAGTCAGCCTCTAAACCCATGGAGGACAAATACAACCCATTTACAAAAATAACAACCCATTCCATATGTTCAAATGGAAAGTTCAACATTCAGATCAAAGTAACAGGTCTGATCCACATATAGAGTACTGAACTTCCACGTTGACAACCATCATAGCCAAGTTAACTATCTACTCCCACTAATACTCTAGTAGCGTACAAGTACTAACTTACTCTTACTAACTAGACGATGCCGGCCGCCATCTGCGGTACACGCTAAACGCCGGCACCGGCGTCCTCCGCCTCCCCTCGGACTTGCCAGAGATGCGATAGGGCACATTGCTCGCGCGTGTTGACCCTTTCCATGCCGTCGTGGTCCACCGAAGCTTCGGCTTCTAAGCGGGAAACCCACTTGACGAGCTGCTAGTAAAAATCAGCGTCACGAACGCGTGCGTGCCCGACAGCCTCCAGGGCTATTTGCCGGGCGCTGGCCTCCACGTAGTCGGACCAGTTGCGGGCGCTCTGCTCGCGACTTAGAGCGTCAGTGCGCTGCTGCTCCATGTCCCACTGGCGGCACAAATCGGCAATATGCTGCTCCTCCGCCAGGCGGTCGCGCTCCAGCAACTCCTCATAGTCCGCATTGCCATCTAAAGACCGATAGAATGCCTCCTCCCTCCGTCTTCCTTCTGGTGAAAAACCGAACACTAGTTCCAGCGATGACCGCCTCCGGTGTTGCCTATCGCAAACGGGCGGGGGCATGGAGGACGTGGCAAGAGCGAGGATAAGTGGCGAGCGACGTCGGGCCGGTGGGGGCTTATGAGGATAGGGCGAGTTGGGTGATGGTGCCACTGGAGAAGCCCGAGAAACAGTAATTATAGGCGGAAGGTAGGCGAACTAGCGTGTCGCGGGAAACGTGACGGTCATCGCGGTCATCGGAATTCAATGCATAAGCAGGCATGGCTTAGCGCGCCAGCTTGCCGTAGAAAACTAAAAAAACTAAAATTATGATTGTGCCATCCCGTCCCGTCAGTGGTGCGTCCCGTCTGTGCTAGGTCGCATGCCGGCATGACGGTCAAACGAGTGCACTCGAATCATCCAGATGAGGTACTCCCTCCTTGTCAAAAATGATTCACCACTCATCATCAACCTTGCTTGGTTAGATTTTTGAATTAAGCCCTGCAAACCGGAAAGGAGGTAGTACATGCGTGATCCGCTATTTATTCATGTAGGATCGAGTAGGTCATTTTTTGATTGAGCCCTGCAAACCGTAAAGGAGGTAGTACGTGCGTGATCCGCTATTTATCCGTGTAGGATCGAGTAGGTCGGATAGTGTATGTCTAGGATCAAGTAGGTCGGATGGTGTATGTGTACAATCGCATTAGATGAGGAATGTTCGCTGGGAGATAAGGCATTTGCAAATGTTTTTGCTGGTAGTTTCTTCAGATTCGCATGGCATTTTCTTCAGACCAGCTTGTCAGTTTCTTCAGAGGTAGGCATTTTTATTCAAAAAACTACCACTTCGGATCTTGCATCGGAACTAAAACTGCCAGGAGCGCATTAGTAGGCTAGGTAGTGATTGATCAGTAACTTGTAAACAATGAGTGAACAGAAATAAGGAACTGTTAGTAACTTGTAAACACTGAGAACACAGAAATAAGGATCATGCTGTGCACATCAGTAAGAGCCGATCCGTTCAAAATGTTCAGACGAGACTCACATGCCTGGCATTGTAATATGTTCACATTAGTAGCCCAAATTCAAAACCAACTAGTACGATTCCCATACATAGGATTGATACGTCTCCAACGAATCTATAATTTTTGATTGCTCCATGCTATATTATCTACTGTTTTGGGAAATATTGGGCTTTACTATCCACTTTTATATTATTTTTGGGACTAACCTATTAACCGGAGGCCCAGCCCAGATTTGTTGTTTTATGCCTATTTCAGTGTTTTGAAGAAAAGGAATATCAGACGGAGTCGAAACGGAACGAAATCAACTGGAGACGTTATTTTTTTGGAAGGAAACACACTTGATGGACATGGACCCCGTGTCAGAAGATACGGGAGCTGCCCACGAGGGTGGGGGGCGTGCCCACCCCCTAGGGCGCACCCCCTGCCTTGTGGGGCCCTCGTGGCCCCCCTGATGTACTTCTTCCGCCTATATAACTCCATGTACCCTAAAAACATCCGAGAGCAAGATAGATCAGGAGTTCTGCCGCCAGAAGCCTCCATAGCCACCAAAAGTCAATCGGGACCCTATTCCGGCACCCTGTCGGAGGGGGGAACCCTCACCGGTGGCCATCTTCATCATCCTGATGCTCTCCATGATGAGGAGGGAGTAGTTCTCCCTTGGGGCTGAGGGTATGTACTAGTAGCTATGTGTTTGATCTCTCTCTCTCTCTCTCTCTCTCTCTCTCGTGTTCTTGATTTGGCACGATCTTGATGTATCGCGAGCTTTGCTATTATATTTGGATCCTATGATGTTTCTTCCCCCCTCTTCTCTCTTGTAATGAATTGAGTTTCCCCTTTGAAGTAATCTTATCGGATTGAGTCTTTAAAGATTTGAGAACACTTGATGTATGTCTTGCCATGGATATCTGTGATGACAATGGGATACTGCGTGCCACTTGATGTATTTTAAGGTGACCAACTTGCGGGTTCATGAACCTATGCATAGGGGTTGGCACACGTTTTCGTCGTGATTCTCCGGTAGATCTTTGGGGCACTCTTTGAGGTACTTTGTGTTGGTTGAATAGATGAATCTGAGATTGTGTGATGCATATTGTATAATCATACCCACGGATACTTGAGGTGACATTGGAGTATCTAGGTGACATTAGGGTTTTGGTTGATTTGTATCTTAAGGTGTTATTCTAGTACGAACTCTAGGGCTGTTTGTGACACTTATAGGAATAGCCCAACGGATTGATTGGAAAGAATAACTTTGAGGTGGTTTCGTACCCTACCATAATATCTTCGTTCGTTCTCCGCTATTAGTGACTTTGGAGTGACTCTTTGTTGCATGTTGAGGGATAGTTTTATGATCCAATTATGGTAATATTGTCGAGAGGACTTACACTAGTGAAAGTATGAACCCTAGGCCTTGTTTACTATCATTGCAATACCGTTTACGCTCACTTTTATCACTTGTTACCTTGCTGTTTTTATAATTTCAGATTACAAATACCTTTATCTACTATCCATATACCACTTGTATCACCATCTCTTCGCCGAACTAGTGCACCTATACAATTTACCATTGTATTGGGTGTGTTGGGGACACAAGAGAATCTTTGTTATTTGGTTGCAGGGTTGCTTGAGAGAGACCATCTTCATCCTACGCCTCCTACGGATTGATAAACCTTAGGTCATCCACTTGAGGGAAATTTGCTACTGTCCTACAAACCTCTACACTTGGAGGCCCAACAATGTCTACAAGAAGAAGGTTGTGTAGTAGACATCAAGCTCTTTTCTGGCGCCATTGCCAGGGAGGTGAGTGCTTGAAGGTATATCTTTAGATCTTGCAATCGAGTCTTTTAGTTTCTTGTTTTATCACTAGTTTAGTTCATAAAAGAAAATTACAAAAAATGGAATTAAGTTTGTCTCATACGCTTCACCTTTTTAATATCTTTCGTGAGTATGATGGAAAGGATAATTGTGCTCAAGTGCTAGAAGAAGAAATATATAAAATGTTTGGCACTAAATCTTTGAATGATGAGCATGATTGCAATGTTGTTAGTATGAATTCCTTGAATATCCATGATGCTAATGATATGCAAAGCCACAAGCTTGGGGATGCTATGTTTGATGAAGATGATATTTTTTGTCCCCCAAGTTTTGATGAGCAAATTTATTATGATGAAAGCATGCCTCCTATCTATGATGATTATTGTGATGACACGTATGCTTTAAAGAATAATAATAACAACAACAAACCTTGTCATCTCGATCTTAATTTTCAATCACATGATAGTTATTTTGTTGAGTTTGCTCCCACTATTATTCATGAGAAGAATTTTGATTATCTAGAGAGTAGTAAATTTTCTATGCTTGTAGATCATGAAAAGAATGCTTTAGGTGCTGGTTATATTGTTGAATTAATTCATGATGCTACTGAAAATTATTATGAGGGAGGAACATATGCTTGTAGGAGTTGCAATAATATCAAGTTTCCTCTCTATGTGCTTAAAATTTTGAAGTTATGCTTGTTTTGCTCTCCTATGCTAGTTGATTATTGTTCCCATAAATTGTTTGCTCACAAAATCCCTATGCATAGGAAGAGGGTTAGACTTAAATGTGCTAGTCATATTCTTCATGATGCTCTCTTTATGTTTCAATTCTTATCCTTTATGTGAGCATCATTGAAATCATCATGCCTAGCTAGGGGCGTTAAACGATAGCGCTTGTTGGGAGGCAACCCAATTTTATTTTTGTTCCTTGCTTTTTGTTACTGTTTAGTAATAAATAATCCATCCAGCCTCTGTTTAGACGTGGTTTTATGTTTTTAATTAGTGCTTGTGCCAAGTAGAACCTTTGGGAAGACTTGGGGAGAGTCTTGTTGATCATACTGTAAAAAACAGAAACTTCAGCGCTCACGAGAATTGCTGCCATTTTTATTTAGAGAGTGAGATTTAGTTAATTATTTTTGCAGATGATCAATATATAAATTCCTCAGGTCCATCAATTTATTTGAGAATTTTATGAGTTCCAGAAGTATACGTTTGATCCAGATTACTACAGAATGTTCTGTTTTTGACAGATTCTGTTTTTCATGTGTTGTTTACTTATTTTGATGAATCTATGGCTAGTAAAATAGTTTATAAACCATAGAGAAGTTTGAATACAGTAGGTTTAACACCAACATGAATTTATAATGAGTTCATTACAGTACCTTGAAGTGGTGATTTATTTTCTTATACTAACGGAGCTTACGAGTTTTCTGTTAAGTTTTGTGTTGTGAAGTTTTCAAGTTTTGGGTAAGGATTCGATGGACTATGGAATAAGGTGTGGCAAGAGCATAAGCTTGGGGATGCCGGAGGCACCCCAAGGTAATATTCAAGGATAGCCAAGAGCCTAAGCTTGGGGATGCCCCGGAAGGAATCCCCTCTTTCGTCTTCGTTCATCGGTAACTTTACTTGGAGCTATATTTTTATTTACCACATGATATGTGTTTTGCTTGGAGCGTCAATTTATTTTGTTACGATTTGATTGCTGTTATTTATAACAATGTTTTGCATCTTTTATTTCAATAAAAGTGGCATTGATAGCCTTTACTATGCCTATGTTACAAGTATACATGTTGCTGTTTGAAAACAGAAAGTTTACCGCTGTTGCAATAATTCCCTAGAAAAGTCAGAATGTGATAAAAAGTTGAAACCTTTTGCATATTAAGCTCTGATAAATTTAATACAGTGGGAATTTTCTTTCATAATTTTTGGAGCTAGGGAAGTATGGATGTTGCTGCATTCTTTACAGACTGTCCTGTTTAGGCAGATTGATGTTATGTTTGCATATGTTTGCTTCTTTAATGATTCTATTTGAGGATAGGACTATTAAATATGCAGAGGCATTTAGTATGCAATGTTGAATAATAATTTTAGTGATTTGTTACAGTAGACTATGATAAGGTTTTTGCAATGGTATGCTAACTTATCTCACGAGTCCTTGTTGAGTTTTGTGTGGATGAAACTTTTGAGATTTAGGGAGACCTTGATATGAGAGGAATTAAGGAGACACAAAAGCTCAAGATTGGGGATGCCCAAGGCACCCCAAGATAATATTTCAAGAAGTCTCAAGCGTCTAAGCTTGGGGATGCCCCGGTTGGCATCCCACCTTTCTTCTTCAACAACTATCGATTAGTATCGGTTGATCCTAAGTTTTTGCTTCTTCACATGATGTTTGCTATTCTTAGATGTCATTTTATTTTGATTTGCTTGCTGTTTGAATAGAGTGCCAAGATCTGAAATTATTAAATGTTAGAGAGTCTTCACATAGTTGCATAATTATTCGCATACTCATTGATCTTTACTTATATCCTTCGAAGTAGTTTGTCATTTGCTCTAGTGCTTCACTTATATCTTTTAAAGCATGGTGGTAGTTTTATTTTGAAGAAATAGATGAACTCTCATGCTTCACTTAGATTATTTTGAGAGTCTTAATAGCATGGTAATTTGCTTAAAATCCTAATATCCCAGGTATTCAAGAATAATAAAATTCTATTATGAGTGTGTTGAATACTAAGAGAAGTTTGATGCTTGATGATTGTTTTGAGATATGAGGATGGTAATATTAGAGTCATGCTAGTTGAGTAGTTGTGAATTCGAGAAATACTTGTGTTGAAGTTTGCGATTCCCGTAGCATGCACGTATGGTGAACCGTTATGTGACGAAGTCGGAGCATGATTTATTTATTGATTGTCTTCCTTATGAGTGGCGGTCGGGGACGAGCGATGGTCTTTTCCTACCAATCTATCCCCCTAGGAGCATGCGCGTAATACTTTGCTTTGATAACTTCTAGATTTTTGCAATAAGTATATGAGTTCTTTATGACTAATGTTGAGTCCATGGATTATACGCACTCCCACCCTTCCACCCTTGCTAGCCTCTCTAATACCGCGCAACTTCCGCCGGTATCATACACCTACCATATACCTTCCTCAAAACAGCCACCATACCTACCTATTATGGCATTTCCATAGCCATTATGAGATATATTGCCATGCAAATTTCCACCATCTAGTTCATCATGACATGCTTCATCATTGTCATATTGCTCTGCATGATCATGTAGTTGACATCGTATTTGTGGCAAAGCCACCATTCATAATTATTCATACATGTCACTCATGCATCATTGCACATCCCGGTACACCGCCAGAGGCATTCATATAGAGTCATACTTTGTTCTAGTATCGAGTTGTAAATAAATAGAAGTGTGATGATCATCATTCAATAGAGCATTGTCCCCAAAAAAGGCCAAAAAAAAGAAAGGCCAAATAAAAAAATAGAAAAATAAAATAAAAGGGACAATGCTACTATCCTTTTTCCACACTTGTGCTTCAAAGTAGCACCATGATATAGCAAGTCTCATATATTGTGCTTCAAAGTAGCACCATGTTCTTCATATAGAGAGTCTCATATGTTGCCACTTTCATATACTAGTGGGAATTTTACATTATAGAACTTGGCTTGTATATTCCAATGATGGGCTTCCTCAAATTTCCCTAGGTCTTCGTGAGCAAGCAAGTTGGATGCACACCCACTAGTTTCTTTTGTTGAGCTTTCATACATTTATAGCTCTAGTGCATCCGTTGCATGGCAATCCCTACTCACTCACATTGATATCTATTGATGGGCATCTCCATAGCCCGTTGATACGCCTAGTTGATGTGAGACTATCTTCTCCCTTTTTGTCTTCTCCACAACCACCATTCTATTCCACCTATAGTGTTATATCCATGGCTCACGCTCATGTATTGCGTGAAGATTGAAAAAGTTTGAGAACATCAAAAGTATGAAACAATTGCTTGGCTTGTCATCGGGGTTGTGCATGATTTAAATATTTTGTGTGGTGAAGATGGAGCATAGCCAGACTATATGATTTTGTAGGGATAACTTTCTTTAGCCATGTTATTTTGAGAAAACATAATTGCTTTGCTGGTATGCTTGAAGTATTATTATTTTTATGTCAATATGAACTTTTGTCTTGAATATTATGGATCTGAATATTCATGCCACAAGTAAGAAGAATTACATTGAAATTATGCCAACTACCATTCCACATCAAAAATTATCTTTTTATCATTTACCTACTCGAGGATGAGCAGGAATTAAGCTTAGGGATGCTTGATACGTCTCCAATGTATATATAATTTTTGATTGCTCCATGCTATATTATCTACTGTTTTGGGCAATATTGGGCTTTATTATCCACTTTTATATTATTTTTGGGACTAACCTATTAACCGGAGGCCCAGCCCAGATTTGCTGTTTTATGCCTGTTTCAGTGTTTTGAAGAAAAGGAGTATCATACGGAGTCGAAACGGAATGAAATCAACTGGAGACGTTATTTTTTGGAAGGAAACACACTTGATGGACTTGGACCCCACGTCAGAAGATACGGGAGCTGCCCACGAGGGTGGGGCGCGCGCCCACGCCCCTAGGGCACGCCCCCTGCCTCGTGGGGCCCTCGTGGCCCCCTGACATACTTCGTCTGCCTATATAACTCCACGTACCCTAAAAACATCCGAGAGCAAGATAGATCGGGAGTTCCGCTGCCAGAAGCCTCCGTAGCCACCAAAAGTCAATCGGGACCCTATTTTGGCACCCTGCCGGAGGGGGGGAACCCTCACCAGTGGCCATCTTCATCATCCCGGTGCTCTCCATGACGAGGAGAGAGTAGTTCTCCCTCGGGGCTGAGGGTATGTACCAGTAGCTATGTGTTTGATCTCTCTCTCTCTCGTGTTCTTGATTTGGCACGATCTTGATGTATCGCGAGCTTTGTTATTATATTTGGATCCTATGATGTTTCTTCCCCCCTCTTCTCTCTTGTAATGAATGGAGTTTCCCCTTTGAAGTAATCTTATCAGATTGAGTCTTTAAAGATTGGAGAACACTTGATGTATGTCTTGCCGTGGATATCTGTGGTGACAATGGGATACCGCGTGCCACTTGATGTATGTTAAGGTGACCAACTTGCGAGTTCATGAACCTATGCATAGGGGTTGGCACACGTTTTCGTCGTGATTCTCCGGTAGATCTTTGGGGCACTCTTTGAGGTCCTTTGTGTCGGTTGAATAGATGAATCTGAGATTGTGTGATGCATATCATATAATCATACCCACGGATACTTGAGGTGACATTGGAGTATATAGGTGACATTAGGGTTTTGGTTGATTTGTATCTTAAGGTGTTATTCTAGTACGAACTCTAGGGCTGTTTGTGACACTTATAGGAATAGCCCAACGGATTGATTGGAAAGAATAACTTTGAGGTGGTTTCGTACCCTACCATAATCTCTTCGTTCGTTCTCCGCTATTGGTGACTTTGGAGTGACTCTTTGTTGCATGTTGAGGGATATTTTTATGATCCAATTATGTTAATATTGTTGAGAGGACTTACACTAGTGAAAGTATGAACCCTAGGCCTTGTTTACTATCATTGCAATACCGTTTACACTCACTTTTATCACTTGTTACCTTGCTGTTTTTATAATTTCAGATTACAAATACCTTTATCTACTATCCATATACCACTTGTATCACCATCTCTTCGCTGAACTAGTGCACCTATACAATTTACCATTGTATTGGGTGTGTTGGGGACACAAGAGACTCTTTGTTATTTGGTTGCAGGGTTGCTTGAGAGAGACCATCTTCATCCTACGCCTCCTACGGATTGATAAATCTTAGGTCATCCACTTGAGGGAAATTTGCTACTGTCCTACAAACCTCTGCACTTGGAGGCCCAACAACATCTACAAGAAGAAGGTTGTGCAGTAGACATCAAAGATCAACATGTTAATGCATCTCAATGATTCACAGATCATATATAAATATATAGCTCCAAAAGCAAAGATCTAGAAAAAACATCTGTTCTTCCTACTAACATGGATGCTTCTCTTGGCCAACATTCAGTACAGAATGAAAGACAAATTTGTTTGTGAAGTCTACAATTCCCCTTGCAAACGTAAGTGGTTTCACCAACAACTGGAACCATGAGAATGAACCACACATGATGGAGGAACATCCACTGCAATATGATTTGGTCTACTCTCGATCACACGGCGAGACTATTTTCGAAATACAAACTTTAACTTAGGCAAAATGATGCCCATTGTATAATAACACCAAAGCAATGAAGCACCTAGTGTTGGCCAATAAATAGTACAGAACTACTTTTCTGTAGTCCATGAAGTGACTATCCAATCTTTCTGTGTCTATTTTCAAATGGCACTGCATACAGTGACTATATTATTCTCTTGTGCAGTTCAACCAAAATTGCGGTCACTTTGTGTGTTTGCCAAATAGCAATGGGCAGATATTTTTGTCTACACAAATATCAAGCAGCTAGTAAACATATACCCCACCTTGTATTTTCGGTTTAGACATGTCTTTTCCGCTTAGCATCTGTCATGTTTTGCACTGGACAATTTGATACAGTCATGTTTTGTCCTGGACAATTTCATACTGAATTGATTTGCTGGTTCAGAGCAAAAATATAGTGCCTATTCTTCATTAGACCAAGGATATCCATGTTCGTAGTGATGGAAGAGGTGAAATCGATACAACCGAAATTGAGCATCCAATCATTGAATCCTGTCCTGCACCTCCAATGTAGGTCCACCCTCCCAATAAATTCACATGCAAACCACTAGTATTACTATCTAATGACAGTACTAAAAGAGTAGCAAGATAGTAGAAAACCATGTACCTTCGTAATGAACAGCTCATAGTGCCACCAATTGGATATAAAGGTTTGGAAGAAAACATGCTCCTAATGTTGAACCAGTTGGACTTTTTGTGCAGTTCCACTAAAATCGAGCATCCCTGTTTGCATAGATATTGAAAGTGTGATTACTATAAAAGTGGCACTAGTTGAAGCATAGACTCACAAATATAAGCATTCCAATTTCTTAATGGGAAAAGGCAGCAAGACTATTTCTAACCACCTGTTTGAAGGAATAAATAAGGCAACAACGGCTGATGTCAGAAAGGCATATATAGTTATTTATGAAAGAATGATCGATTCCTGACCTTTCCTCTTCTTTTAAGCATATTTTGTGCAGTTCAACTAAAATAAAATGCCATCACCGCCTTGACAATTCAGTGACACTGTACAAAAGGAAATGACTTAACATTACATCATGATGTCAGGTATGTAGTCGACAGGCATTAGAGACAAACATACATACCTCCTCCGATAACATAATGAACATTAATTTTAACAAAGGTGTGACTAGATTTACCGGGATAATTTGAGTGAACTCTACACCTTCTGTTCCTTAATATAAGACGCTTTCGTAGTTCAATTTAAAGTACCCAAACGTCCAGTATTTAGAAAAACAGGTAGTAGTTTTCTTGAGCATATATCTGGGAAAGCCTGCCACACTTTATACATGTCCATTCGCTAATGCGACACCATTCAAATAGTACAAATATACACTAATCCAGTGGCTAGTACAACAGTAGAGTAGTTATTTTATTACAGGGTACAGTACAATGGTTTTACTGAACAGATTTCCATAAGCTCTAGCACTGGAAGATTTCTATAAGAATTAACAATACAAAGTGTAAAGGTAACAAGTTTCAGCATTGGTATACTAGCTGTGCAAGAGCACTAAACCAAATACAAAATTTTGAAGGTAACTAGCGTTATTAACTAATGATAGTATTAAAAAATTGCAAACCATGTACCTTCAAGGTAAATATCATTTCGAACTCAAGTGGACATGAAAAATTGCTATCCCAATCTTGATAATCGATCAAACATAAAAACTTGATCGAACGAATCAATACAATAGTGTGACGCCCGGATAATTAGGCTATAGTAACCCCACATTAATGATGCCATGTCACCTCGGATTACTGTTGATAATCTCACGTTAGTTCGAAACGATTCATATTCAAAATTTGAATTTAAGTTAAACAATTAAAGTTTTCAAAAGTCAAAACTAAATTGTTCCTAATGTGTCTAATAATCCTTAGTAAATATTGGTGGATAAATTATCTTTTAATAAAATATTTAAATGCACTAAAGTAATAGAAATGACAGCCAAAAACAATTAATTAGATGCCTTTTATAAAGTTATAATAATAAAACTAAATTAGTAGTGTGCCAAAATAATTGTGGCAGTGGACTAATTAGTAATACTAATTTAGGTGCTGACTGGGTATTTTATAAAACTAAAATAAAAGAAACTCTAAATGAAAACATTAAAGAAAATAAGTAAAAAA